>NW_010145503.1:27841-171710 GCF_000699245.1 Pterocles gutturalis | reverse complement strand
CAGGGGCTGTCCAGCACTGGGGGGGTCTCAGCGAGCCTCAAGGGCTGTCCAGCACTGAGTGGAGTCTGTGCAAGGTTTGGTTGGAGCCCTCAGAAATTTTTTAATCCAGAAAAGTGATTTTGCAAGTAGATTTATTGGTTTGTTGGTAAGGTTTACTTAGTATGTTAAAATCCCAATAGTCTAAGCTGACTCTGTGTTTCTTCATTTTACTTGTAGAAACTTTTTGACCTTTATCAAATAAAGGCTAGAACTGAAATCAGGAGGACTAGGAGGAGCTTATTGGATGAGCTGAACTACTGTATATCATAAGTGCACAGGGGTAAATCTCTTCTGAGTTACATCAAAACTCACAAAAGCTCTGCTCAAAACACTCAAAGCATAAGTCTGTTTTTTTATTTTTCTTTTTTTTTTCTTTTTCTTTTTTTTTTTTTTTTTTCTTTTTGAGGAGGAGGAAACTGGCCAGGAAGTTGCTATGAAGGCTGGCTGGAAACACTTTTTTTAAAAAAAATTATTCATCCAGTTATTTATCATACCTTGGTACTTCCCGATTCCAGACAAGATCAAGAGAGAGAATGTCAGACTGCATTCAGAGGAAGTTAATGTATTATGCAAGAGGATTCAGTAGACAGTTCAAACATTTAAGATTCCTATTTGAATAGAGCTAAACTTCCAAGCCACATCGAGCTTGCCTAGCCTGGTCGTTGCAGTACAGCAGACTGTCATACTAAGTGCCAGACTAGAGTCCTGTGCACTTGGAATTATGGACTTTAACCTACACTCTTTAGGTATTACCAGCTGGGTTTGCTCAAGATTGTTTTCCAGAATGATTTGTGACAATGCTGTTTGTATTTCTATAGGTGTCTTACTGTGTTTTTTTTGTTTTAAGATTTATTCCCACTTGGACATATCCCTTTGAGTTGTTTGAGACCTGCGTGTACCGAAAGAACTCTGGGAAGGTTTTGGGAGTATCATGTTGAATAGAAGGTATTGCACAATGTGTATTTTGTTTTAAAGAGAGAAATATGGGAAGCATTACATATGAGAAGCTATCTGCAGTGTACAGTAAGAAATTGTTTTATTGATTCTACAAATACCATGAACAACACTGCATATTCTTGAGTACCGCCTGCTGCTATCTCACTTATTGACTTACTATTTTACTTTAGCATACTACAGTAACTGTTTGTTTGCAAACAGATCTTTATTGTAGGATGGTCCTGTAACAATTTGAAAAAAATCCTCGTGTCTGCTAATTTTCTAAATGGAATGTTGCTTACAAATATCTTAGGCCTATGAGAGAATATCTCATAATATGAGTATTTTGTACATCCAGTTCCAAAAGCTAGTGTATTCGACATATATTTGACTCAAGAAGGCATTTCCCCTTCTCAAAGTGAATGCCTCTTGAAAGCATGCTTGTAGAACCATAGAAGTTGTTCAAGGTGGTTGGAATTTGAGGATGGGATTGCTCTGAGCCCTAGTAATGAACGTGTTCCAGCAAGAAGAGGGAGGCTTTAACTACAAAAAGTTGTGTCTAAATAAGAACATCATTTATTATTGCTTTTCCGTGGATCAAGGTCAGTGTTACAAGGTACTGATCATAATTTTTCATAAGAACAATCCATGGAAACAGCACATGTTCCTGCCTCATGAATCCATGGCCATCCTTTCTGTTCATGTTTTGTTAAAGCACTTGGTGGTCAGTGGTAACCGGGAAATACTGAGCGTGTTTTTTCTCCTTCTTCAGAAGCACCATTTCAGAAACATTGTCTTTAAAATATTTAATCCATTGGAGAGGAGACCCGCGGTTCTAGATCCTCTCTTCCCTTAACACCAGCAGTCCGTGTGTGCTTGCTGCGTCATTCTTCTGACTTGCAGTTGTGCGATACAGATACTCACAAATAAGAGGCAGTCTACTGGGGTCAGCCTCTTCACAGCTGTGCTAGGATGCAGGCAGAGGAAACTTTGGTTAGCTGGATTTAAATATTGTAAAAATTGTTCCATCCACAGGTTTGATTTTTTTAAATACTTTTACATATATAAATAGAAACTGTACATGGTGTATATATATTCTAACATAAGGTTTTTGCAATACTTGTAACAATAGTTGAGCGTTATGTAACTCTTGGTACACATGTATGTAACTTTATTTTTTTTTCCATCATGAGAAATTGAGGCACAGAGGTGATAGTTGCTTTTCCTGGGCTGCATAAGATGGCTACAGTATAGTGAAATAAAAACCAGGTATCTTGTGGCTTACACTTTAAGATCATTCATTCTTCATCTTGGGGACTGAGAAAATGAAGTTGTTGGGTTCCCTTATCTGACTCCAGATACTTCAGGGTTGAAAGAACGATGTTGCTGATATTGTGGGGGTTTTAATTGTTCACTTAAATTGTTCAATTTAAGTGAAGAAGAATGCTAGTAAAGAACAATTCTGTTCTTAAAACCCTGTTCTTCCTTTTCCAATTTTGGAGATCAAAGCACTTTGTTACTGGTGGGATAAGGGCTATAAAAGATTACGTTCTTGCCGTTATGAAGAAAATATTTCCTGTTATACAGTTTATTGCAAAAATGTAGCTCTGTAACACTGTAATAATTCATTATGAATGTTCCTTTTATGAGCTGTTGGAATTAGTAATGCAGACAGTATGTCTGGAATGAAAATATTTTAGCATTCCTAAATAAAAATCTGTATCCAAATCAGGACTGGAGTAAAGATTTCACTATTTTTCCTTGTCACTGTAAAAACTGTTAAGGAATCTTTGGACACAATGCCCAAGTATTTCATTCAGTGCTTTCATATTTTACCAGGTGTGACCGTGGTTCCTGTGGTGTGTCCCAGTAATAAGAGGTGCTAATTCTGAAGTCTCATTTGATGCACTGATCTAGAACTCTGGGTGCTGGTGATTCCAGTTTTGAGTCCCTGATGCTACCTATGGTTGCTGCACGTAGGTAGACATGAATATTTGGGAGTTTTGTGTAATTTTTGTAAAAGGTATGTGACAAAGAGCTGGTATCACTGCTTACTTCTAGAAGCAATGAGTATTATTCAGGTCTTTATGGTGGTTGGTTTTTCATATGTAAGGATTACTTTGAGTCCACTGTCTAAGATACTGAAATAGTTGAAGAACAGAGTTGTAAGATCTGAGCCCCCTTTTTTGTCTGGGAGAGTTACCATGGATTAAAGGCCGTAGAAATGTTTTGTTTCTGACTTAACACAGTCCTGATTAATTTTTTCTCTTCTTCCATTCCTCACTGTACCAGCCTTTCACCAGTACCTGCCTGTTTGTCTTTTAGCCATTGCTTCTCCGTGTGTCCCGCTATAGTTCTCCAGTGATTCCATGGGTCTCAAAATTTTGGCCAGTGTATGGAGTTCTGCAGTTGTAAATCCCTAGGAACTGAAAATATGAGTTTTAGCTGTGGTGTTCTTGATTATCCTGAATTCTGTGGTGTTCATCTGCATAACAGTTACAGGAATGTCAAAGATTACCTCACGTGGCAGCAGAAATGGCAGAATTTGCTTAGTTAACAAAGTACTCACCTTGAGAAGTGGTAGTTTGGAATGCTGAGTACTTGTCTGACTAGAAAGAAGGAACTAACTGTTCAAATTAGTCTATGCATAGATCTAAAGCAAGAGCTATACAACTTACAGAATTGTTACAAACCTCATTAAGATGGATTTGCATTGGTTACAAATGCGTCTGTTCAGATTCTGTGTCACTGAAGGGCACTGAGAAGTGCCAACGTGCTCTGCTGCTGCAGGGAGAGCCCCAGCTATCCTGTGGCAGGAAGAATAACTTTGCTTGGTTCAGCTGCTTCATTCCCTCTCACTGCTGCTTTCACTGGGTTGTAGTGACGGTTATTTGATCTAACTTGTTTTGACTAGTTGATGATAAGGCTGTGAGAAGTGACCATCGAAGGGTGAAGGTGTTGAAGTTCCCTTGTGATGTGGGGTTTTTTTCCCTGCAGATAAACAAGTCAGTGTGTGGAAGTTGGAGAAAGGAAATAAGCCAGTGTTCCGAGATGATATTTTCTTTAGTTTGTTCAAATTACATTTGTATCTCTTCCAAAAACTTATTTGTAACATTAAAATGTCTGGATTTTACATTACTGTACTGGCATAGGATTCTGGATTAATTCAGGTTTCTTATCAATCCTTACTTACGCTGTTTATTTCAACAGTAATCTGTCTGCTCTTCTACTCATGTGCATTAAATGTTCTCCTCATAAGAAACAACCTAAGAATTGCAGATAGTCTGTGAAATGCCCTTTTCAGTCTGTGTTTTCTTCACTTTGTTTCTAATATAGCCAGCCCTACTCTGTTCCAGACCTTTTCACTCAGTGTAGTGAGTCCAATGAATAGAGTGATTATTTATTTTCACACGGGAGTTCTATTAGCAATCCAACCAGTTTATTTTTCTGTTACAATAAAAGAAAAGAACATAAATGATAGAGATGAACAGTGCTGCCTCAGGCACTAGTATTAGTTTAGATTGAAGGAAGTAGGCTCCGTCAAGGGAGATTCTTGCTGTGTACATGACAGGCACGTGCCTGGTAGTCTTGTCTTGTTGTGTTTCCAAAGTTGAGAGGGTTTGGATGTGCTTAAGAAAAACAGATCACAGAAGTCTTGATTGCTGTTATTTATTCTGATCTAGGTAGTCACAGTTCGTCTCTGCAAAATGCACAAGCTATAAAATACTCAATGAAGTATTTGCTTCTTGGCAGCAGACAGCTACAAATGTGATGGATTAAGCATTGTGTAGCTGGCATCCAGAGAAACACACGAAATAGCTTCCTAGAATACAAAGGTGTTCTAAGTGCTTGAAATCAGCTGTACGACGGATAGAGGGAAACGCCTGCTACAAAGGCAAGGCCGAGCTGTCTGTGTGCTGCAGGGCCCACCGAAGGGGGGGACAGACAGACAGTCACTGACTGAAGTCATTCCACTTGCGTTTAACGGAGCTGCTCGAGCCAGGCCTGTGTCTCACCGGCTGGGGTCTTTCCTCTCTGGAGTGAACAGCGAGCGGCTCTGCGTGGTGCGTGTGTCTGAACAGATGACAGCAGCGTATGATGTCATGGGTTTGTTAATACACCGGGACAAACTTGGCTTTTTAATTCACCCTGAAATGCAGCAGAACCTTGCTATTTATATTAGACTAGAGCAGAATTCAAATGTGCAAGTCTAGAAGATTGTGTCTGTAATATAGAGTCCTCTTGTGATACATGTGTCCTGAGGTTTAGCACTCCTATTGTGTTACGTCTGGTGATCTCTCCTAATGCTTTCCCATCCAAACACCTTGTTCAGGTTAATCCCTGTTTCCCCTACATATCCCTTCCTCCCTCCTATTTCTTTCTCATGCAGTGTCTTGTGTTCTTGAACCGTCTTCAGAGTAGGACCTGGGGTGTCTTCAGGTCTGTTGAGCCTCTAAAGATGTTGTTGATGCTGCTAAGCACATTTCCCCAGAGTTTTGGTTCAGAAAACATTGATCTTGGAGTTAAACCCATTGAGATGAAGAGTTAAATTTCCCTCTGATGTGCTGGGAGCATACAGTTCCATCTGTAATACACTGAAGGTTGTGGAAGAAATTGTATTCACAGAGTAGCTTTATGGGTAAGTAAAAAAAAAAAATAGGAGCCTGTATACCCCTTAAAAAAATTAATATATGATCATGGAAAACTCTTGAGAAAAGGGAAGTAAAATCTTCATGTGGAGAAGAAAGTAGTAATACTATGTTCACAGAATTGCCTCTAAATGGATTTCTAGTGAGCTGTTGGCTCAAGCAGTGACATGAAGGGAAAAGGTTGGGATTTCACAGTGTGTAGAACAAATCTGTCCGTTTTTAAATGATTATCTCATAAAATCACAAGGTGGCACTGAGCAAAATAGGTTTATGGCAGGCGCTTGCCTCTAGAAAATGTGGCAACGAATGCTGGCACGAATAGAACTGGCAGAAAATGTTATAGCATTTGTCTTTCTGAGACTGGAGCTGAGGTAATCAATAAATCTGTCTTTGAATTTCGGTGAGGCACTGGCTGTGGCTGTCCCTGGGAGCAACGGCAGCCGCAGGGAGCGCAGGGCTGTGCGCAGGGCACCCCTGCCCTCTGCAGGGCGCGGGCGGAGATGCGCCTCCGAACATGGGCTGGTCCGGAGGGGGCGAGTCAAGCGGTCTGTGCCTCGTGTAGTGTGCGGTAAATAAAGGACTCCGAGATGGAAATTTAAAGCAGAGGGAAAGCAGATACAACAGCCAGGCACACAGTGCCACAGACTTCTGCCTTCCACCCTCACCTCCCTCATTTTCTGCTTGCTGGTTTTGCTTTAGCGTATTTGCCTCTCTTTTGAGGTTGGGGTTTTTTTGTGTCTGCTGAAGTAATGTGTTTTATTAGCCTGAGCTATCATGAGTAGCTCATGATTACCCATAAACTGGCTTCTAAATTCTTGATGCTTGCTTCCGAGTCTTTCAGGTACTGCAGAGCTCTGTGGTGAGATTTTGCTTACCTGATCTATGGAATGAGGAATACATAGGAAAACAATGGAAAAGTAGAGAAGGAAAACAAAAAATGGGACAACTGAGAGTTCAGGTAGAAATTAGAAACAAGGAAATAATAAATACAAACTATGTAAATGAAAGAAAAGAGAGGGGCTGGTAGATCACTTTTTAAAGTTGATTATGAACATGACAGCTCAAAAGTAGTCGCTGGAACTGAAGAAAACAGCACCTCTTTATGTGAGAAACAGCACAGAGCAAATAGGGATTTTTTTGGTTGTGTTTATCATTGATATATTTAAAATTATCACAGTTTTGTTTATAGATTGATTAGAGTAGGTTTACTGAGAGTAAAGTTCATGTAATATTCTGACATCAAACTCCAGAAAATGAATAAAACCCAGTTTAACGAGGTTTTAGTCTTCACGGATGTTCACAAAACTAGAAGCTAAAAAGCATTTGAGTCCTCTGAATTAAAGTCACTATTGAGAGGAAGCTTTAAAACTGCTTGAGTGAATTTGGGAAAGTAGAAAGTAAGCAGGATTAGAATGTCTAAAACAACACTCCTGGGGAAAAAAAACAAGTTGATCCAAATGTATCACTTAAATGATGGCATTAAATTTATATGCTCATATTTGCACAGATCAAATGTGTGCTTGATACAGTGGAAGCTGCAGCTAGATCTATCTCTGGATAAATCCCCTCGTGCCATAGCTCTGGCTATTCGGTTGAGTGTTATCCCACCTATCTAAAATATATTGCTTCTCTGCAGGCTTGAGTGTATTAACTTACTATTTGCTCTCTGTGGTTGTTCCCATATAAGTAAAATTTGTTTCCTAAAACGTTCATAAAAAAGAATAAAGGACGATTGCTCGTACAGCCGAAGTAAATGGATTTTCTAAATGGTGTTGCTTACTCATGCTGAAAGCTCTTGTGGCATTTAAGTGCTAACAACTGATGTAAAAAATGGCCAGGAGAAACCAATTTTGTGTGTTCAAAAAGTAAGTTTTATGAGTGCCAGAAACCTGGAGTTGAATAATTTTGATCACCATGTGCTAGCACATTTATTAACTAGTTCTTTGCATATACACAGTCAGGTGCATTCCTGTTAATGTTTTTAACCAAGAGCTGTGCCACTGCAATTAATTACAACCGGGACAGAAATAGACTTTCTCTGTCCTGCCAGGCTCTTTACTGCCTCTCATTTCCAGTTCAGGCTATGAAATCCACCAGTGACACATTTTGAAATCGGTAAGTCTGCAAAGTGGCGTTCCCAAACCTATTTCATACCTCTGCATTTCGGTGTCCCATTGATTAAAGATCGCTTGATTATTGCAAGAAGCAGTCTGAAAATTTAGAGATACCATGCTTGTGGGGAATGGGATGTAGAACAGAATTTACAGAGTGGGAAACGGAGGGGCTAAGAAACAGGAGAAAAGGAGTATTTACAGATAAACAGCAGTCATTCAGTGGGTACAGGTTTCCCCGCTGCAGCACAGGAGAGCTACGTGGCATGGCTGATGAAATATATGTTCCAAAACCATTTTACTAGCAGACTTACTTGAAAGAGAAACTTGCAGAGGTTATTCTCTGAGGAGAGGCAGTCAGTGCTAGTTTACCATTTGATCTATGACTGCAGTAGCGAGTCGTGTGTGGATTTTTATTAATTCACACTAATTGTCCAGCAGTTCTGGGAGCTGTAGATTTCCATCCATGAAGATAATTGCCTGTGTCACAATGAAAGATCACTGCAAAAGAAGCATTTCATTCCTTAAATAGTCAATTAATATGTGATTTCGAATACCATCATTTGTATGTGATAGTGGTATTGCAGGAAAGAATTGCACCTGTTTAGTTACAGCAGCAAAACTGTCAGAATATTAACAAAGAGCTTTATAGGAAGCTCTGCAACTTCATTCCCTTCTAAACAAAGTAATGTTCACTCAAAGAGAAAGTATTTGCCTAGCTGAGTTGTGGGACTGATCGTAATGTTGGCATCACCAGCATCTTCCAGCTGGCTTCACTCCGCAGCTGCTGCTGGAATTGCCCAGCTGTGGAGCCCCATTGGTGTGATGAAATGCCAAGATGCAGCGAGCACCTGCCCCTCTGGAGGACTGGATGAGACCGACAGCAAGATTTACTGGCCAGACACAATGTCGCCACAACTCTTCATTAGTTTCCAGTTAATTGCAAAGGCACTGCGTAAAGGTCCTTTCACCTCTGGTTTGTGGCTTGACCTGGGCGCTAAGGATATATCTCTCTTGTTCTAGCAAGTGGCTGTTTCAGTACAGCATGCCTCCTGCACCTTTGGGAGCAGCTATAGCATGGGATGCTGACTGATTGCTCATGTCATGCTCGGTTCCCAGTCCAACTGGGACAATCACGTTGTGCTGAAGGGGAGCTGCCATGCTGTGTGACATCTGAAGGGCTGAAAGGCTGCAGAACATCAGAGCCTCCTGAGCAGCAATGATTTTGGATGCTTAACCATCAGATTATCTTAGGATAAACACACATTACAAAGGCCGTGCTAACCTTAGAGGTGTGTCTCTACCTTTGATATGTTCTTGCAAATTTAATTTGACTCTTCCAAAGCCTTTCAGGTATGGCCAAATACAAAAGAAACTCCTGCTCTGTGGCGTGGCAGCTGTTCCTCCTGGTGTGGTGCCATCTCCAACACCAGACTGAGTTTATGTGAGATTTTGATCAGAAATCACTGAAGTGCTTTCCTTAAGTAATCAATTACAGAAAGAAAACCCATGTTAACAACAATAAAACGGTTTGTCTTGGGCTGCCTGTGTGTCTGGCTGCCCTGCTGGGGGGTGCTGCTTTATGGGCCACTGTGGACATTGGGGGAAGGATGGCAGGGTGTGGCAGGCTTGGCTTCTGACTGTTATGGGGCCCAGGGCTGTAGCTTGGGTGAACGGAGCTTACTGACTTCTCACTTAGGTGTTACAGGTGAAACACAAGTTTCCACCTGCAGCATTGAGCGGTGAGTTGTGCCCTTTGCTCATAGACTGTTACAGCCGTAGTGTGAGCTGCTGGCTCTATGGCAGGACCCGCAGTCTTGCCTAGGAAGGGAGCAGAAGCAGAGTCCATAAAAATATATTGCAAACACCAGCTTTTCTCAGATTAAAGGAACTTTGGAAGAGTTTTACCTCAGTTTTTGTCGTGGTATTGGTTGATATTACTGGGATATCTTTCATGTACACACGACAGGTGAATGTAGTAAGTGCAGAATGTGAACGACAGTATCCATTTGGCGAGATTGATGGTACGACTCACCTTGCTCTCCTGTGAGGCTTGCCTGGCAGTTGATACAGCAATATCTTTGATCTCGTTGTTAAACTTTAATGTTTCAAACCTTTTTTCTTCCCATCCGAGATCCTTTCTAATGTAAGATGTAACTGTTCTAGAGAGCGCAGTTACAATATCTTTACTATTTTTTCCCACTCTTGGTCCCCTGTTTGCCATCCCTCCTATTCTTGTTGAACTTGGATTTTGCTACTGCTACAAAATTGAATTAATCACCAAGCCTCATTTGTGGCTGCAGGGAGTAAAAAGTACCTAGAAAAGCAGCCTATGAAGCGGATTTGGGCTAGTGTGATAAGGCAGCTATAGCTGTAATAGACTTTTTATTTCCTGTGGAATGTCCTTGTAAATGTTTCTAATCTTTTTTTTTAACTGTTTGTTTCGGCTTTTGCTTGTTGTAAATTTAGGTGTAAGGAATCACTGGAGCAGTTTTCCCCCGCTTCCCTCACTGTAGCTGGAGACCCATAAGACATTTCCTGCTTGTGTTATATGTTGTAGCTAGATTTACTTGCAAAACACATCTAAAAAACTTACCCCACCAGTAGGATTATTGAATGCTATATGACTGAAGCTTGTGCGTTTCTTTCTGCAGCTCACAATTATGGCCTCAACCCTTCCCCCAAATGAGCACATTTGTAATTATAAAGGCAGCAATGATTATTCTGGTTTTTTTTTTCTTTTTTTTTTTTCCAATAGAGTGGAAAAGATGAGCAAATCTCAGCTCAGAAAGTACATTTAATCCCTGCTATCGGGAAACCTTTCAAATTGCCCAGTAGTTTTAAAATAGAGTGTCAGCTTGCTGTCAGGGCATGATACAGAATGGCAAATTGCTGTCTCTAGCCCTCTGAACTGTATTAGGCAAGCTTTCTGACTCAATGTTACATCTAAAATATAAAAGCTAATCATAAGCCTGTTCTGCACCTTCTTTTTCAAAACAAGTTGGAAGTAGAATTTTGATATGCTACATTAGAGATGATAATTTAATCTGATCAAAGCAGAAAAATATAGCATCCATCAGCACCTTCTTGTTTGGGTCTAACTCAGATCCTTAATGGTTATTTTGTAATAAAAGGTATCAAGCGATTCCTTCTGCAGATCTAGACACACATCCTTGTATCTGGGTTAGCTTTGATGGACCACTCTCTGCTCAGGGATGGTCCCAACTCATGATGCAACCAGATGACCGATCATGTTCAGTTGTAGCCACCTCACAGCCTGGGCAACAGGGGAAGCTAGAAGTTGGGCTTTCCCTTCAACTAGTTATTTTGTCTCTTTTTCATAACTGACAAACGTATGTGAAGTTTTATTCTCCCACAAATTATATTTAAGTTCTAATTAGAGTCAGAAAATGTGTCTGATTTGTCCATGGTTGAATAACTGTCTGTCCTGTTTGTTATTGTGCAATGCCATCAGGACTGCGTGTGTCATGCAGTGACAGTGCTGGCAGCTGTGAAGGCAGGATGCAGGTTACAGACTCATTTATATGTGAGGGATATACTTGAATGTGGTCTGCAAGCTACTTCTAAGGAAATTGATAGATAATTTTGGCTGAGTGTTTGTGGAACCACGGATGCCCCTGTAATCTTTTTCTATTCGTTTTGGTCCTACCTGCACGTGCCTGGAGGTTCTTTGTGGGTCCATCCCTGTCACCACTGGGGTAATTGAAGAGTCACCCTCAGACCAGTAGGGTCCTTGGTCACCTCTCATTGTCCTGTTTGTCTGGAAGAATTTTCTTTCAACCTTCAGGTATGCTCATCTGTTTGCCTCCATGATGTACATCCCTTATTTACTTAATTTTATGATCTATAAATTATTGTCTGCCAAAACTTTTCTGTGCTGACTCCAGCTATGCTGCTTCAGTGCATTGTGGTAGCTGGTATTACACCTTAGAGTTAATCTTCCTTGAAGGCTGAAGCCTGAAGCTGAGCAGGAGCTCCTAGGTGCCCATCAGTTCTTCGGAGAGTTCTGGTTTGCCCACCTAACTGACCTAGGCTCCAGAATAAAGCCCACTGGAGGTCTGAAGGGTCTGCTCACTGAGTTGAACATACTTGAGAGAAGGAGGTGATGTTTGAACATGGTGACGTGAGGGAAAGCCTGTTGTAGGTACGACTTTAGTATTGTTTCATGTCTTGTATACCTTTTTAGCTTCTATTTAATAAGAAACGTTATCTTTTGAAATTTGTAATGATTACATGTGCATGCTGTATAGCTAATTCAGTGTACCTTGTCTGAAATCCACGGCTTTCCCAAAATGCACAAATTTGGGACAGCTACTTGCTCTATTTATCTGTGTCTGAGTTATAATGATGCTGTTGGTTGGTTAAAATTCCCCAAACCATAGGCACTGCTGTCTCTGTGGAAACTGGCACTCTGATACATATCATGTCTACAGTAATTTCCTCGGGAACACTGGGAATGTTTTGAGAGGGAACAGGGCTGAAGAATTTCTGTATTCTGCTCATTTTCTGCCAGTAGTGTGCTGCTCTTAAGCACAAAGCTGCAGATAGTTGTGAATATTTGTCAACCAAGATAAAATGTACCACTCTTCAATTCCACTTTCAACCCCCATCTATTCCAGAATCAAGCCCTGTCTGCTAAGGATATTTGTTATTCTCATATTATTTTAAATCTAAAATGTTCAGCACATTTATTACTGGAGGTTGCAACTGAAGCAATACTCAGTGGCTTATGGAGTGTGTACAGAATACTAATTCTTCTGAGTACTGATATTTTGTTTCTTTCAGGAATTGCTACTTCAAAAAAAAATCAAAGGGAATAAAGGAAAGGTTTTGAAGTTTTTAGGCATTCAAATTTATTTTGCTATCAGCAGATATTCTTGCTCCAATTAATGATGTTAATCATGGACATGACAAGCTACAGAGAACATTTCTGCAACAAAAAAAGTATCCATTGCCCCCCACCTGACCTTCCTCCCCAGCCTCCAAACGCTGTTAAGCAGTACTGCTCACTTGGTTTTGCCATTTCCACTACGATCAGAGGCACTTATTGGAGGTGTTTAAGGTTTCTGATGATTTTTGGGTGCCTTTTTTTTTTTTTTTTCATTTGGTTTGCTCTAAATCATCTCAGTTTTTATAAGTGAGCCATTTGATTCTGAAAATGAGATACCTTGGAAGTAGCTCAAGTGTCTGAAACAACTCCTTCTTCCAGATGTTGTCCGATTCTGTATAGGAGGAGAAGTGGTGTGCACCACTGAAATTGTGGTGGCAAACACCTTACAAGAACAGCTCTTGAGATCCCTCAGTATTACGTATGAAGGCCATAAAGCCAATGGCGACTTCTGTGCACCGAGAGCTCGGATATCCTCAGCTGACCCAGATCACAGTGCTGAGTTTAAAAGCTCAGTTTTAAAATACTTGGCAGTTGGTTTTAGCCAGGCAGATTGTTGTGAAACTACTTTCTTTCATTATTAATGGTTTGTCATGAATGACAAATGCAGTAAAACTGATCAGATGAGAAATTCTGACAAAACTGTTAGTCTGGCAAAATAAATAATTTATATCCCGCTGGCTGCAATTCAGTAATATTGTATGTGGAGCTTCGGCTCTGGACAACCTTTAGACGGCATTGAACAGGAGAAATTGAGGAGAAGGTGCGAGGGGGGAAGGCTGCCTGTCACTGGCACTCTGTGCTTGGGGGCATTTGAAGTAAGTTGGGAACAGCGTGGGGCCAGGCTGTGCTGCAGCCCCTGCGTCGCAGGGGTGTCGCTTTGAGGACACACTGTAATGCATAAGGTCTGTAGAGCATGGGGCGCTCTCCTGACTTTGGACCCCATGCTCACTCCTCCATAGGTGACTACTTTGCAACTGAAATCCTCCTGGCTTTCTCCCCCTGAGTGTTGCATTTTTCACTTCTCAGAATCAGTTGTCTGAAATAGAGCGCTGTCGTGGTAGTGTCTGTGCGCACCGTTGATTTAATAAGAGGAAAATTGACTGTTGGAAGGGGGTTGTTTCTTTTTTTTTCCTTTGGGTTGGTTTTTAACCCATTCAAGATTGTTGTGGGTTTTTTTTTCCTTGGTGCGTGTTGAATGTATTTCCTGGAAAGCGAACAAGCCCCCTTGTTCTGTGTGCCTGATGTGCGTGGCCGCGCTGCCAGAGCTCCGTGGGTGTCTCTGGCTGAAATCAGACTCAAAAATTTATCAGATGTTTCTGTAGAACGTAGCCCATTTCTTGTGATTTATTCTTATCACGGTTTTATTTTGACATGTTTTTAGTTCTAATATGGTCTTTAATTTGATCTGGAGTCACAAGTAGATTTGCAAGTAATGGATCCCTTGGAGCATTTTTTTTTTTCTTTCTTAGTGTCACTGTTCTTCGTTGAGTCCCTGCACGAAAATATTCAGCCTGTTAAGATTCTGGTATTTGCAGCACTTTGTAGAATTCTTTGAGATGTCCAACTATGAGGCTTTCTGTCAGCTTCTTCTGAAGAAAAATAGCTTCACAAGCTGCTTCTGAAGCAAAACCACATGCAGCAGGCCTCCTTGTCATGGGCTTAATTGATGAAGGCAGCAAGAATATTGCAGTGCATGCTCTATAAAGGCATTTGGAAAAAAATTCTTTAAATGAGTTCATCATAAAGTGGATGCATGAGGAAAAAGTAGGATAAAGCATTATTCCTATTCTAGACATGGAAACTGAATTGGGTGAAGTTAGCGTGCTGGGAATTGATGACAGAGTTGGTAAATAACTAAGTAGAAGCACTTCAACCACAAGATCTTCTTTCTCATCGCTTTCTTTGTTTGAACATTTTCAGGTATATTTCCAAGAAATGAAATAGTTTTAGTAGTTGCAATAGAAACATCTGTTGATGTCATTGATGTTGTGGTTTGGTGTGCATGTGAATGCATCGGTAGTTTGCAACTACTGAGTACGTCACAAATTTATAACAGTGGCTTTAGTTACAACAAACTCAAACTGCAAAATCCTGTATTATTTTTCTGTTCTGGTAGAAAGACTGCAGCCCACAGATTTTACAATTCCATACACTTGATTGTCTAGTAGCAGTTACTACTTTTGATATCCAGTTCTCTATATGAACAAAGTTACACTTATGTCTATAATTGTGTAATAATCCTACACTTTCTTAAAACTACTGTTATTAAAATTGTAATTAATTCAATTTCTCATCTGTGTTGCTTTCTCTCTTCATATTTACTAATCACTTTTTCATTGGGAAATATGTTACCGATCAGAATGCTGAAAGTGTTTAGACGTGTGGTTTGCACAGAGCTTTTGCCTGTCCTTTTAACTGCAGATATACTCACTGGTTTTCTAAAATGAGTCATATTTGTTTTCAAATATAATTTGGTGAAGCTCATTTACCACTGTTTTCATAGACAGACTGACATGTAATAGGTGTAGTACAGTATAAACATTTTTTTAGTTTACGTCTGAAGCTGTTTTTCTATAGTTCATGTGACATTTTAATTATAAGACTGTTAAATAGATAAATATACTTGACCCTAAAATATGCAGAGGCAAAAAAAAAAAAAGTGCAAACAGATCAAAACATGAACAATTTGGGTAGATCTACCTGCATATTATTTTTTTCCTACAGATTTCAGCTCTATTAAGAAAACATCACTGCTTTTTTTAAAAAAAACAACTATCTCAGCCGTAAGAAGCTTATTTCAGAGCTTGTCTTCTAGGTTACAAGGCTTCATGTCTGCACTGTAGCAAGCTGTTAGGCTTACCCTGTGTGGGCTTAAGGGTGGTCTGTACCCTCATGGATGTTACATGCAGAGCAAGTAGGGAAAAGGCACTTCGGGATCAACTCTGAAATCATTTAATTTCCATAAATTGTGCAAAAAAAAAAAAATCTGAGTGTATATTTTATGTAAAGGAGAAGTGTTGGGTATAATCCTAATCCTGTAGAAATTAATTTTGTAGCATTTTGTGTAGGCAAGATTCACAGGTGTTTTTTGGGACTGATATGTGATTATATTCACAGGTCTCTTTTTCTCCTTATTGGCTTATATATTACCTCATGTCATTAGAAAGGGAAACATATGATGGACTTTTTAAATATTTGTAGTATCTTTACTTACTGGCATGCAAGGGGTGAGTGAACAAGTTGTTGAAGGTAATTTGGTGATTAGTGGAAGAAGGAAAGGTAAAAATTGAACTCTGCCTGCAAAGCTGTGAGGTTTAGTGCTGGTGTGAAGACCTTTCGCTCAGTGAGTTAGCCTGTGTGCTGGTAAAGGGTTGGTCTGGAAGAGAAGTGGGCAGGCCAGAAAGGAAGCTGCACATCCCTCATCTAGTACAGCAGTACCAGGAGAAGATTTTTCCCTCATCACCCTTTTTATGGGAATCTGACAGAGACTTTTTATAATTTCTTTCTCCAAGTTAGTTTTAAAAGTGAGCATGTCTATCTCAGCATTTCAAAGCCATTTTGAACCTTCCCACAAGTTCCTGAAGCCATTCAAGGGGTGAGAGACTCTAATGTGTTTGAGGGTTTGGGTTTCTTTTCTGGGGTGTCAAGGATAATGTAGTCCACCCCTTTGATTTCATTGGTCTTTGCAGGGGAGTTCCGTAAATACAGTAAATCTGTGATGATCAGAAGCGTGTAGAAATGGAATACGTGTGGATCTGTGGTGAAGGCCATCTCTAATAAGGTGTATTTTACAAGATGAGCATTAGCTAAACATTCAAGCTATAAAGTCCACAAAGAAATCCCCATCAAACTTGAAAAAACTGTGCCTTTATCTGAGCAGATCCTTCTGTGATTTGGGACTGGAACAGTTTAGGTTTAGGAAGCCGTAACATTTAGTTCATTTAATGTGTGCATTTGATTTTAAATTAAGGAAAGGATATATTTGAATTTTGTATTAGAAATTGTAGTGCCCTTTGAGTTTGAAGGTCCCGTCATTGCAACATTCCAAACGTTACACAGGTGTCGTCAGACAATTCAAAGGATTCTGGCAGAGACAGGAGTGTCAGAGCTTGTTTGGTAAAATTCCGGGAGGCAGTCTGTCAGGAGCTGCTAACAGAAGTTTTGGTGGGGAAGACTTGTTGCTCTGGGCTGAAGACGTGGTTACTGCAACCTGACTTCTGGTTTGGTGCTTTAACCCTTGCCTTCAGACAAAGCCATGGAGGAAACAGGTGAAATGAATATGGAAAGAGATGGGTGTGACTTCAGATTTTGTATGGAGATGCAGATGGAGTTTTGTTTGGGCTGAGCCAGATTGTCAGTCTGTACAATGTAGCGTGCTTGCAAACCACTGGAGGAGATTGTAGCTGTTTACAAAATGATGACAGAGGGCTGCGGCTATGTTCTATATTAAACTGTTATAGCAGGGTCATTCTGTAGCCTAATGTTGGCTTTGGCTCTGATTTTTATCTTTTACTTTTTAAAGATTTTCTTCATATTTGGCACCTGCAGTGGCCAAGTACTGTCTGAGATGCTACAAACAGAAATGTATTTGGCTATCTGTAGGGGCAATACCATATAATGCAGCCCTGTGGGCACCTTTCGGTAGCAGGTATCAAAGCACATTAGCACACACCCACCCCCGCCCCTCTCAGCCCCCCATAAACTCACCAGTCTGTGTCATGAACCCACTTTTACAGATGGGGAAACTGAAACGCATTGCTCTGTGTCACCTGGAGCACCCATGGCAGAGCTGGGAAGAGAATGTTTTTCATGTTGCGTGCCTGTGCAGAGGGCTCGTTACTGCTGCCACTCGCTGATTGTTTCATGTTCAGAGCTTGTCAGTGCAGCCCAGAGCTTTGGATGTGCAGGTTCTCTATCAGCCTTAGTTAGAGAGCTCTAACAGCATTGGTACCTGAAAAACCCCCAAGGTCAGGGGTCTCTTCATCCTCCTAACAGCTCCGTGTTGCAGGGGAGCAGCGTGCTGAAGCAGGACTGATGAAAGGCAGGATGATGGTCAAACATTACCGCCCACGGCAGCCTCCCCTTTGGCTGCTTCTTTTCCATGCAGCTTCAAGCATAATTCAGAACTGCAGCACAGCAAGACTGAAGTCGGCAAAGAAGTCAATTCTTAGGGTGGCAGAATGGCTCTAACCCATCTGCTCGAGGTTGTTCGTGCCAGAGCTGGGAAAAGCAGGCTGCTGCTCTGGGTGGCAGTTCAGGGTGAGGTGAGCAGTGCCTGGGCTGCAGGCGGCTGGAAGCAGCCTCTTCCAGTAACCCTTGCAGGCTCCCTGTGCGGTCATGGTCCTGTAAGCAGAAGCTGGAACTCTGCCTCATGTTGCTGTGGTCTGTAGCAAACAAAAGTAGAGAAAAAAATACTGCAAAAACAACTCCAAGTGCCATTTTTGCTTAAAATCTCATGTAGTTAATAGTGCCCGTGTCTACTAACAGCTGGCTAGGAAAGGTGTGCTCACTTTGACGTGAGTATTTGCTGATCTTCAGATAATTTTGTTATGGCTTAAATTAGGTTTCACAGTCCAGCTAATGCTCTGCATCTTTTTCAGTTGACAGTGTAATGGCAGAAGTTTAAATGAACAAATATGTTGATGCTTTATCCTTCAAACAATACCTGATAATTAAGTACCAAATACAGAGTTATGAAAAGTTATGAATAAAAAAAAAGTTAAGCTGGCTTTCTGAGATCCTCAGAAATATTTTCTGTATTTGTACCAGATAAGCTTGAATATTGAATCTTTGTCATAGAATTGGAAAAGTGAAGGAAATTGATTTTTTTTCAGTAATGTCTTGCCTTGGATAACTTTTTACTTAAGGTTCACCTGAGAACACTGGGTTTCAGCGAAGATATTCACTAGCCAGCTCTCTGACAAAGTGGTAATCGTACCCTCCACTGCTGTGATAACTCTGGGTTTGAGCCCGGTCCCAGTCTAACCATCAGTGGAGTAAGAATGCTGTAAAGTTGTGTTAGGACCCATCTCTTAATGTAGTGTGCGGCTCCAAATGTAGCTATTTCAATATGTTACTGCTCAGTGACACTACAAATGGGGACCCCAGCGTGGATTGTATTCAGACGACAAAAAGATAGGTGTCATTATGCAATGAGCCATGGAAATCTGCAAACTGTTGGAGCAGCAGAAATTCCCCAGAAGAAAAGCTACAAATTGCAGGAGGAAAAAAAATGGATTTGCCTTAATATATTCAGAAAGTGGAGTTTAGGGTTTATGCTGCTATATAGCACTGCCAGTGCTGAGATGAAAATCACAGTGGGAATGTTGATAAGACACACAGAACAAGAAATCATGCGTTAGCTGCTGAAAATGTAAGCCCGGGTCTAAGGTATTAGAGTCTTTTCAAATTACTGCTTTGTAAGTTTTACCATTAAAAGAGATACTGCATTCTTGTTTGTAGATGTACAGGTTCTGGGAGAAGCGCAGCGTTACTTGGTGTTATCTAGAATGTAAGAATTTCTATTAATTAAGATAACTAGTGAAAAATATTTTGATTACACAAGGCTCTTTGGGAGCAGATTAACAAATTGATTCCTTATGGTGTCCACCTTTTTGTGACATAACCAGCTGGAAAAATAAGGAACTGAATTGAGCTTGTTGGTACCCATGTGATAAATTAAAACTTCTGTCCGTTCATAGCCAGCACCACTGCTTTGCTGATCTACAGCTCGTGAAGTCTGGGCTTGTATCTTGTGCTACCTGGATGAGTTAATTCATTTACAGAGCTGACAAATAGCTGTTAATGAATTTTTGGGCCGCAACTGAGAGAGGAGTTTATCTGCAAAGAGGGTTCATTAGATCTCCCAGTGACAGTGAGTCCCCTGGTGCCTCTCTAGCCCAGCTTGTTACTGTGCTGAAGGTTTGTTTTTTTGCTCTTAGTGCTGTACCTGGTCTTTGTGCAGATGTGTGGTGATTACTGTAGATGGCAGCAGAAGCTAAATAAAATACAGAGATTTTAAAACTTAAACCCCATTCTGCTGCTGTCCTAAGTATGGTGTTTCTCTTGGTGCCTGCCAGCTGTTCTTGAGGATTGAAGCAGTTACAGGCAGCAAAAGCCAAATTAAATAAATTATATATTGAATTAAGGTTTCACTCAGAGGGTTGGGGGGTTTTTGTGTCTGTGGCTGCGTTGGTAGTTGGTGTAACCTGTGCCAGATACTAAAAGCCAGTTTTAAAGTTCTTCTGATAATCTGTGGATTCCCCCCCCCCCCTTTTTTTTTTCCTGTTACAGGCAATGGTGTCAAAAAGCAGCAACAATTCTGCCAAACTACAATATCTTTGGGAGTACTTTGATCTTTCCCCCTGTGATAAGGCTGCTGTTTGCTCTCTTTCATTGCAACCAAATTGACTTTGATTTTTCTGTTTTTTCCTTTTTTTTTAAATGTCCTTCCTTCCTCCTTTAGTGTGTTGGCGGTCTGTAATCTGTGCCCTTGGATGTCACCTGTCCGTGGGCAGAACACGGAAGAAAAAATGTTATAACATTCCATCATGCTAATTATCTGCTTAATAAGACAGCTTCTTTCCTCTCCCAGTCCCTTGGTATGTATGAGAAGCACAGGGGACGCTTAGGGCAGCTGGCCTGTTGGAATTATTTACGGTATTTGAAAGAGTGGACTGATCTTTAATGGGAAATGACTCCCCATGTTAAGTTTATCACACAAAGCAATAGATGACTTTTAAATAATGAAAGGGCATAAAAACAAATGACTGTGTGAACATGAAAGTGGGCTTTAGGGGCAAGCAATAAATAAATGTACTGAAAGTTCCATACGTGATGAGCAAAATTGCTTGAAAAGAACAATCTGTGAGAGCTAGGGGTCTGCAGTCTTTGTTTTTACCCTGAAAACCATAAAACTCAATTTTCTGCATGGCAGATATTTAAAATTAGGCAAAAATGTAGTACATCGAAATGACTGTGCTTTTGAAATATTTCTGAAATCCCTTTATTATGAAAAAGAACTACAGGGAAGTGTGGAACTGCAGTTTAACAGTTGCATTCAATATATGATGAAGGTGGGCACGAAGCTCTAGGTATTAGAGTTTATGAATGTATTAATGCACTGCTTTGGGGGAATTAAACTTTAATATTGATGATAAACCTTTCATAACAAAATGTGGGGAGAGCAAGAGTAAATCTCTCTTGCAAAGTCCCCAAACTACTTAAATAACTGCACACAAGCTCCTGCATCTCCTGAGGTATATTATAAATGAACTTCTACAGAATCATATGCATACAAATGTACATTGTGCATATGGGTACAGAGTTGCTTTCTACCCTGCCAAAGATACTGTCCCAGATGACTGTATTTCTCCGAAGTGATTGATCTCTAGCACTGATTCCCCAATATTTCTCTCAAGACACACATCATTCACTACCCACAGTGCATACCGGTGGGAGATTGTCTGTTGACGGCTTTGAAATGGTTTGAGATTTCTACAGTGGATTTTTATGCCAGTCTGATGATGTTATTTTTAAGGAACATTATGGAAGAGATATTCTAACACTTTATTTAAAATGTGAAATGTTGAAGAGATACAGGAAATTGTAGGTTCCAGTGGTCTGGAATGTAGCATCAGACTCTTGTCAAACAGATACGTCTGGGAAAAAATCACAAACTTGGGCTTCTCATCAAATGGGGGGAAAAATGTCAATTTAGATAGCTGTTATGGAAAGTGAAGATGTTTGCAAAGTTAGCCTTGAACTGCAAGGAGCTAACCCTCAAGTCATTTTTATTGCTTGGGTACCAGAGCACAGAGACAAATCTAAAAGCTAGCATTCAGAAGAGCTTGTGTGGTGAACTCAACTGATATAAACCTTCGAAGCAGTTACTGACTGGAGCAACTGCAGCGATCTGAGGATCTTGGGATGTTGTACTGCCAGTTTAGACCTGCATCAGAGAAGAAGATAACTGTTCAAGGGTTATCCTCACACATCTTCAGATTTCACAGGGTGTCAGCAAGAACTTGAGGAAAACAAACCTGCTCTTGATTCTTTGCTCTGTGTGCTGCAGTAGAAGGTGTGAGGTTTTGGGAGATAGCTGTTACGCTTTCAATTTGGCTATTCATTAGGGAGAAAGTTTATGGAGAAGAATGTAAGTTAAGGCAGGATGCGTCTATAGAAACCAGAACCAGAGTGGAGTTCATCTTGCAGGGTTTCTGCTTTCAACTATTTGGAGGAGCTGTGAGCAGGGTGAATTCTGTTTTCTTCAGCTGTACAGGCTGGAAAACAGCCACCACCGCCCATGCAAGAGCGATCTCAGCTTTTCAGTGTTTAGCCGGAACCTAAGGCGGGGTTGGCAGCTGAAGTAGTTGTCTGTGTGGACTGTGACTCTCCACAACTGCTTTCCAAGAAGGGCAGTAGAAGTTATTAGTAGGATTGTTGGTGACAGGGAAGGAGAAAGAAATTGTGTCCCCATCTCTTGTGTGCTTAACCCAACAGAGATTCTTTTTTTGTCAGCACTCATAACTCCCATATAGGTTCTCTGGTCTCTGTCCTGTGTTTATATTATACTATGTAATATATATATATTCAAACACTGTGAATATATTAATATTTTTCAGTTTCGTGGGGTTTTTTTGAGGAGCCAGAAATGCACCAAATGGAGCCATGAAGTCTAAATGAAAGAATAAGCCTATGGTTTAGTTTTATTTTAAATAGACATTTCCTTTTAGAGGTGAATTGTGCAAAAGCTCATGGGGCTTTAGCCAAAATAACGTGCTATTGACCACAAATTCTGATTACAATAGCAATAATAGCTTTAGACTTAAAAAAAACCCCAAACCCTAAATGTATATTTATGTTTTTACTTTTTGTTCATTGAAAAAATACCTATTAAGTAGCCTTCAGCTTGGAAGTGCAGGTTTGTGGAACAAATGCTGCCATTTCTGGCTGATATAGCCGGTCAGATGGTGCTTTTTTTGTCATGAATTTGCTTAATTAGATACAAACTGTTAGGAAAATAAATAACCTTCTTTTGCTATAAGGGCAACTCATAAACTCATAATTTTGGCTTACCTTTATTAAGGCATTTTGTTGTTGGTTTTTTTGGTTTGCATATGAACACTTTTATCAGCAATTCAATCTTTTTTCTTTGTACTTTGTCCTTCCCAGACAGCACATAATCCTTTTGAACTTCCCTGAAGATGTTAATGTTCTCTAATTTCTCTAGGAAGGCCTGTAAACAGATCATCTGCAGCATCTGCAAAAATTTACAGTTCAGAAGACATAAAATATTTCCAATCAACTAGTTTGATACATATCAGACCTGACAAAAAAGCTCTCTGAAGATAGTTATCTGATGCTGTAACACATCATTGAAGCATTCCATTGCTTACTACGGCAGCTTTTATTTCCAAAGCTTTGCTTATAAGTGTGTGTTTGTTTTGTTATGTCGGGTTATCATGAGTATTTTCTATTTCTCAGTTCTTACAAGTGTGCTATGTTCTGGTTCCTGTTACAAGCCAAGCTGGGCGGTCTTGGAAGCATACCCAGTGCTGTGCATATGTGTTAACATAGAAAAAAATCTCCCCCTGGTTAGATCACCTTTTTGGGAGATGCTGTCCTAATGACCTTCCACGTTAATAGTATGGCTAGTGGAACATTACAGTCATTTCATTTATACCTTTGCAAAGAGGAAAGCATTTCTTAATTGTGATACTGGAAGAAATATATTTTTAATTTCTAGTTAACAGGAAATCCTTATGTCTGGTCAATGCAAGACATTTGGAAGCAGCCATTCCTATTACTAAAGTTAATCAAAACTTACTGCTGTGGAAGAAAAATCAATAGGAAACAGATTGAGATCATGTAAGTAAGGATAATTCTGCTGCAGGGCTGCTGTAGCTTCACCCATCAATAAGCAGGAGCCTGACTGCTGTAAGTTCCATGTGTCTTACCGATGTCTTTATTAATCAACTGAGCGCCAAATCCTCCAGTTACTAAACTTTGGGTATGTCTGTTCTCAGTCACAGGGTGGGTTTTTTGTGACTTCCCATACTTTGCAAAAGAATGATTTGTGAGCTAAATTAAAATCGGATGATTGCGCCACACAAAGTGTATAGAACTTCCCCAGATGCTTCCAATGCAGATGCAATGGAGTAGGTTACATTTAGGTCTGGTTTGAAAGGTCTGTTTCATTGAGACTTCATTCTGGACAAAAAGTGAAGGGAAACTGCATTCCTATGAAGTGTTTCAGTGTTTCATTTGGACATACGTTGAATTTTGAGTTTTGTTCTGTATCTGTATGTAGTCATATTCTGTACTATATCACTATATAGATAGTATGTAATTATAGAAAAATATCCATATACATTTATAATATATAATTATATGTAATAGATTACACATTTTCCTATTATATAAAATATTGTATACGTATGTAGTATTTTATATATTCAATACTTTCATATATATTAAGCACCCTATAAAATAGAGTGGTGGTATTTCACCAGAAGGTCAAACTACAGAGTGATTTATGGTTAATGGCAGAACTAGGGAAAATCTGCATTGTTTTGACTTTGTGGCATGTCTGTACAGCAATTAGGCAAATAATTGACAATCCCAGCTGGCGCTTTACCAGAGTAAAGAAGAGTAGATGTAACCTATGTGAATTCTGACTTTGGGCAGTTAGGAACTGGCTTGAGGAAATGACTGAAAATGATATTTGCTTGAAATATGAATTATTGTACATTAGATTAATATTAGTTATTGTTACTGACCTTTTCTTACGCCTCTCCCAATACTTGTATGCACACTACACTGAAATTTAAACAAACCTTTGGCAGACTGTGAAATTCCTAATGAGCTCTTGGAGTGTTTGTGTCATCTTCCTCGGGGCTCTTCACTGACTTTTCTGTGCACGTAGTCCACATGGATCACACACCAGTGAAAAATAAGTTGATAGAGTAAAGCTGTAGTTTGCTTTTAATCTGGGGGAATTTGTCAATTCTCAATTTCTTCTGACTTTATGCTCAGGACAGGCAGCTACTGCTTCCACCTACCACATCTCTTCGGGTTGTCCATGCACACCCACTGATTAGCTGAATTCAAACCACCCAAATTTCTGTGAAGATAGAGTTGATATTGTAATTAATTCTAGTGTGCAATATGCATAAATTCACTCATTTGTGTTTCTGCAGTGAACACTGTCATTTTGCTTCCTTTCTACTTCCAAATTCCAGGCGTGGGCTCAGTTCCTTTTCCCCCCAGTGCAATGCCAGGTGGATTGAACTGCAGTGATCTGGGCAGCCTGAGGGTCCTCCTTTAGATGGCTTTTTGCTAGAAACAAAAAAATATCCTATGATTACTTTGAGGCAGATTTCCAGCTAGGGATGAAATTAGAGTTATATTTGTAATGATGAGTTTATGATGTAACTGTTATTTTTTATCCAAACGCTATAACTTTGTTTATAACACCTATTCCTTGATTTTTAACGCAGTGCATAGCTTACTGGGCAGGAGGAATCTTGTGTGCTGTTGGGAGGCTGTGACAAAGGAAAAGGGATTATAGCTTTTTGAAGTTTTTGCCTATTTCTAAAAGTACTATTCATATTTAGCAAAGGATTTTGGGACACTGGGAACAAACTTAATAGACACATTTAAAATGGTCACTCTTTATCTTGCCTTAATTATCCAATTTTTGTTATTTTAGGAAACACACTAAATGGTCTTTTAACTCTGAAAGCAGACAACATTCAGAAGAGGTAAATACACATGTATTTACATGCACTTTACTGTGCGTATCAATATGCTCTAAGAGCATGCTCAATGGAGTGTCACATCTTCATAGTCATTAGGAACCACTAATGTGTGGTTAAAAAATAATAATTCTGAAGACCTGTTTACCTGATAGATTTAATGGTCCTGATGGAACTATTAGAAGCTAATAAGAAAGCCTTTAAAACTGTCCTAAATATTTCTAAAAGACCTAATGGTTCCTAAGGAGTTACGTTTATAGGCAGGCTGCAGATGCCGTTTCAGAAGACAGCACTGCTTCCGAATGAAATGATACAGGTGTGAAGAATCTATTTATGATGCTTGCATGCCACGTGGCATTCTGCAGTTGTGGAATAAAATAATTCAGCTAAAATGGACTTGTCTTTAAAGAACCCAACCAACCAATCAACCAAAAAAACAAGTACAGCTCTTGTCATCACATTATGTAGACATCAGTTTCTCTCCATTCTCTCCAAACAGAACCCTTACGCCCCGTTAGCAATGGGTACCTCTCTGGCAGGCGGGAGTTGCGCAGAGGCAGGTGCACTCCAAGCAGGGCTGCGGCAGGTGAGACAGGCACAGTTCATGCAGCTACTGGTAATCCCTGAGAATGAAACATTCTGGGATTTTCCATCCAAGAAGGTAGAGAGTTCTGTATTGTTATGAAATTTCTATGAAGTCACTGAGAATGTCTCTTTCCTGATTAGTTTAGGGTAGTAGTAGCTCAGTTTAGGCATTAGTAGTAATGGCTTCTTGTCTGTAGCCAGTGCTCCCCCAAGTTCTGTGTGTGTGTGTCATGAACCATTTCATCAATCTGCACTAAACGAGGTGAAAGACAAGCTGTGGATACGAGTAAGCATTGTTCTACAGAACAATACGAACTTCTCCGCTACAGAAGGATTAAATCTCCATCTGTCTCCCTTAGGTCCCAGAGTAGATGTCCAACTGTCAATTTAAGTTCAGTGTCATCCAAACCAACTTAATTATCTGTCCAGGCTCCTGGTGGACTCCACCTTGCCCAGCTGGCACTACAAGAAAGGAAAGGGGCATGAGGAAAAGATGCCTGACGTGTTCCAGTCAGGCCAGTTCAGCTGCAATAGCATTTTCAGTGCTTCACTACTGTGTTTTGTCTCAAAAGAGACTTGAAACCAGAGGAGAAAACTAATGAAATGGATAGTAATTAAAAGTGTTGAATTGTTGCTCTAGATATTGAGTAGGAGACATTTCTGGTGTAGTTCTAACCAAAGAAATATTTCCTTGATTAATAAAGATACTTAATGATTAAGTCAATAGGTTATTTATGCCACAAAAGGATTTATTTTGTTACAGCATGGATAACTTGAGGGATATTTTTTTAATGGTTTGCTGCTCATGAATCTAAAATGTAAATGTTTGATCACAGCTCTAAGTGTGGCATCACCAATTCTAGTATGGTAGTCTTGAAACCTAAAGTGAAATCTGTTTCTTATTTTACTGTGGAATTTGGAGGCTTTGGCCACATATTGAGTTGTGGTGAACCTGATGCTTAATCTTCCTGCATCTGCCTTTTGTCTTTTGTTGAGCTCTTGTTGCTAAGCAAGGAATCTAGTAATGTTTGAAAATTGTAAATTATATAGTAATTTGAATTTGGTAATTCACCTTTTGATTTGAAAATCAAAATTTGAAAATCCTCCCCAAAATATAAAGCTGAAAATGTTCTTTTTTCAGTTGTGTACGAAGTTAAATGAAGAAAAGAAAAAAAACCAACAAAATTACAGAAAAACCCTCCCCAAGCCTGAAGTTTCTTTTCCTTTGTTTTCTTTGTTGTTATTCTACCGAACACTAAGAGTTGCATTATTAAGGAATTGACCAAATTTGTTATTTATTAACTTGAGATATTTGTCATTTGACATCAGCAAGGAAGGAAGTTTGTTTGGATAGTTCTGGTGACTTGAGCACAGTGTTACCAATGAGCACGTACACTGAATTTGCAAATTTCAAAATTTCACATTGAGCCTGGGGGTGCAATGACTTGAAAAGAGCAGGCTTCCCTCAAAGGGTTATAGCCCACAAGATTTTTTTCTTATTCAGTCCTCACATGGAAATAGTCACGCAGCACAGAAGGGTGACAGCCGCCTCCATCTTGTGGTTTCGCTCGGGTGTTTGCGTTGTTAGGGCTGTCACGGGTTAGTTATGAGACCCTGCGTGGGAAGGATCAATGTTGTGTACCTTGCCGTGGTCTGTGCCACCAGCACGGACAGGGAGAAGCAGGACAGCGTGTTCTGCCACAGGAAGGAAGGTATTGTTCTCTAAATTTTCCTTCAACTAGGAAGGTGTGAAATAGTTTTGAAGGTAAAAGGGCAAGGAAAATAAACTTATTGGACAGAATCTTTCCTTGATGCCATGCTTACAACTACTTTCTGTGTGTCTGTGTTTTTTCTTCTTTTTTCTTGTGGTGACACTGAAAGCCTTTTCCATATTTCCATATGCCCGTACGCGTATGACACAAGCAACAAGATCCAGCCGGTGGATGCACACAACAGGGGGGATGTGGGTTACAAAAGGGGACAGTTTGACCCTTTGTGCCATTGGTCATTGCAGACCATTTCTGTACAGATTATGGTGGAGAAGAGGTTTTGGTTTGGTGTTTTTTTTTTTTTTTAAAGAATCTGGAGAACATTAGGGGTGGCTTTGAAGATGATTTTCTGCAAACTCCTGTGCAGAAGGGAAAATCTGTGGTTTCTGGGGCCAGTGCATGGAAATAGGGAGAGTTTGTGGGAAATGGCTGAATCTGGACAGTTTTATAATGTATTTCAAATTATAATTTATGGTCACATTGAGCTGAGGAGTTTGAATACACATTAGAAAACCTTCAACATATGTTAGTTAAATACAGCAATTCCATCTTGTTTAAACGTAATAGGCACGCTCTGCTGAGTCACTCCTGATTGCTTTATGCAGAACCTGCTTTGCTTGTGCCTAAAGAGTGTTGTTAGGGACTGCTGAGTACAGAGAGCTTCGACAACGAGACCTCAAAGTAAACACTAACATTTGTTACTGCCTCTGTTCAGCACTGCTGAAAGTCCCCAGGAACTTGGGAAATTGAGCTGTCACATCTATGAAGATAAAATGAAACTTTGTTCTATGGCTTCAGTCCCTTAGGAAAGTTTTTCAGGTCATTTAGCATTAGTATTGTGAGGAGGGCTTATTATTTTCCTAAAAATTATTCCCTCCTGTTGATAAATATGGTGACAACTTGGCATTGCTGTGAGCCCATTTCTGTCTGGTTAAGGCAATGCCTTAAAAACTGACAAGGCATTTTGCAGTCAGCTTGCCTCGTCCCTCAGCAGGACAGGGTGACTGATGTGTGTCAGATGGAGCCACCGCCTCAATTGACTTGTAAATTCCAGTTAAGCAGATTCACAGGACGGCTTGGCCAGTAAGCACAAAATGCTCTGGGAAGAAGATCCATTTCCTGCTATTTCTGAGCATAAACGTAGCTGCTGTCTAAAAATTTGAAAGATCCAGGGGAAGGAAAAATGAAATGACAGTGAAGCCAACGTTTGAACCTTGGAAATTGTTGAACTCGCCTTAGGTGAGATTTTGGTGGTCTCATTTGAGAGGAGGAAAACCTCAGCATTTATAGATGTCTTATTAACATTTTCTGTGGACTGCTGCTCTCATCAGTTTTATAAAATGTCTGTTATATTGCCAAGCAATTTCAGAAATATACCGTTAAACACAACTGGTCATCCTAAAAAAAAATTAATTCTAAATCCCAAAACCAAACCACCTCCTAACTTTTGTAGTGATTTTCAGTTCCATGATTAAGGGCCTGGCAAAGACTCTAGGGACTTTGAGTCGGGCTGGAGCAGTTCTGACCAGTGTTCTGCTCTCTGTGTTGTTTGAACCTGGGAGAACAGAGCGCAGCTGTTCCTGATGTGCCAGAGCAGTCTTCATATTCTGCTGGGGACTCGGTTAAGCAGGTTTTAACCATTCTTCGTTCCCACTCCCTCCCCCAGCCATGCAGGCAGATCTGTGCTTAATAAAAGGTGAGGATTCATGTCTGATTTCACAGCTCAACCTTCCCTCTGGTAAAAGTACAGCTGGGAATATATAGCTAGTCTCCCTGCAGCCCTGGGTGATTAAACGGTAGGCTGGTAAAAAGTGTAATGTAGCCTTAGCATTAAATTAATGTTTACATCTTCGGGCAACTGCACTGTGAAGATTGGATATAGGACAGTTTCCGTGCTTATCAGTACTTCTTGCTGAAGGTAAAGGGATGGTATGGCTTCCAGTATCAAGTCCCACAATCTGCATGCGGGATTCTTTTCCTTTAAGACAATAATCCCTCTCCATTGCTTTCTATGCTCACAGGGCTGAGGAGTGAAAGAGTAAAGTGAAGATTGGATATAGGACAGTTTCCGTGCTTATCAGTACTTCTTGCTGAAGGTAAAGGGATGGTACGGCTTCCAGTATCAAGTCCCACAATCTGCATGCGGGATTCTTTTCCTTTAAGACAATAATCCCTTCTCCATTGCTTTCTATGCTCAGAGGGCTGAGGAGTGGAAGAGTAAAGGCTGACATGAAATGTGCCAAAATCCAGCATTTCTCTGTAGAGAGCTGGACAAGCAGCAAGAAATAGCCAACTTTTTTTACAGAGGTATGTTATTTACAAGTTGACTGTTGTTACTAAATTAATGGAAACTTCATAAAAGAAAGTTGTTTTCTTCGGGACGTATTTTGGCTCTACATATATTTTAATCAGTGCACTTTCCTGATGGGTACAGTCAGTGCTTCTGCCAAACGGTGAGCTCTGATATTGCTAGGGTTTTCTTTAACTAGATGTCATTTGATTTATAATCTAGTGACTCTAATTTAAGATTCAGTAAGCCTCAGATAACAGAACAGGTCCCTGGTAGAGTAACTTCCTATGTAAATTCAGCTTAGTAGGTAACCAGAGAGCCGGTTCTGTATCTGAAACAGATCAAAACACCGGGAGTCAGTGTTGGCTGCTTAAATGTACCTCCTGCTGGTGGAGTGACATTTGGACAAGCAAGACAAGGTATAAAATGTAGTTCATCTGGAACTGCTGCTGTGTTTGAATTTAACTATTTCCTGCGGGTCCGCAGAAGCAGAGGTATGTTCAACCACTGGAAGCTGCAGTGTGGTCCTGTCCAACAGCGAGTTCCAACCCCCAGCAAAGTTCTGTTCCCTGCTGCAGAAAGCAGCACCTGAAATAAACGTGCTCAGGCACAACACATCCTGAAATAAATGTAACAGCAGATTCTGCAGCTTGACTTGTGCGTGAACGCTCTGATATGAATGTTCAGTTCATGCTGCTCTGCACAGATTTACTGGTGTGATTGTGGGTCTGTGTTTCCTTTCCTTTCCTTCCATGTGTCCATGTTCTGTGTGTTGGCAGTAACTCATCGGCATTACATTCAGGTTGGCTTATTAAAACCAAGCAACTGTTGAAATTTACATCTCGGTATCATTTCATTTTGGTCCTCAACTGTTTCACTGATAAAAATCTGGAATAATACAGAAGCAGAATTAGAATGCTTCAGAACTAGGTTTGTGTCTGTGTAAGCCATCCTCAAGCTTGATTCGATGGAAGAGTTCTCTGTTTTTCTGGAGTTTTGATTCAGACCCATCGTGGTTTTGTTGACCCTAGTTTGTTGTTTCCTGAAAGTTGAAAGTTTTTGCAGTCTCAAAATAGTGACAAAATTCAGACTGTTTCTATAGGTCATAGATTTCACTGCAACCGATTTCTCTGGGCTAGCTGGGGTGTCGCTTCCACGCTGCCATCTTTGGCGAGAAACCTTTACAGCACAGAGGGGTATCCAGGGATGTTCTCGTTCCATGTCTAATGTGGTCACGTTTGTCTTCTAAGTTGTAATATCCTGAAGCGCTGCAGAGACCCTGAGAACTCCTGCAGACTGTTGTTGTTCCAGGTTCTGTAATGTGTTGTGGAAACAGGCTTAACCCAATGGTAGAAAGGAGAGAGTTAGTTGTGGGGAACTGATACAAGGACCTTGCCTTAAATTCCATTCTTTGTGCATCCAGTTCTCTGCATGTTACAGCACTTGCTCAGGGCATCTGCTTTTTATTGCCTTCCTTTTCTATTGTTACTCTGTTTTACAGCTGGTTCTCTTAAACTGACACGTACTGCAGCATGTTGGCACTATCTACATAATTTCATAGCTTGTGTACCTTCATAAGCTTACTGTGCAAAGTGTGATTTCTTGCAAGCTATATAGATTTATTTTTCTTAAGTATATACATTTTAAATTGCCCTCAGGACTCATACCATTTATTCTTAAATTGAATCTTATTTTTTGTAATCCAGTTCCAACTGATAGAGCGTTACTCATATAATGCTGACAGAAATAAACACAGAGCTATAAGTGCTATCCTGCCAGAGAATTATATGAGCTTGTAATAGCTGCATGCAACTGAATTTTCATTTTACTTTTATTTATTGGAGAGTTATCCTAGGATTTTGAATTGATTCCTCATTTTTGTTTGCATTTGTATGTATTTCTTCAATAAAAAGAAGAAATTTCCTGTTATTTCAGGCCTCATCAACCTTCCTGAAAAATAACATGAGTAATAGTAGTACAACAAACATTGAAATATGTAACTGTAGTTTTCTCTTAGCCCTGCAAGAAATCTGTGCTAAACCAGCAAGTATTCAGAGCAGAAGGTAGCTTGTAATTACAGCTGTACATTGAAACCATACTCAGTGAACATTTATTATAGTTATCATGTATTAACAAATAACAGGTGGTGCATACATTACTATTTGTTCTGAATAAAGGAAACTTAAGGTTTAAATGCTCTTAGGAGGAGCTACCCAAGTCGTGTGGAGTATGTGGCTCTAATAGGAGATGAGGGAAGGTTAAGTATCAGATACCATGACACAAGGTGTAACACATTAATATTTAACACAATAAGGACTTGGGGGTGTCAGTAGATGAAAAGCTGAACATGACCTGGCAATGCGCAGAGTTGGGGTTTTGGCAGGGAGGTGATTCTAGACCATGTTCTTGATCCTTTTGTAGTTCTACATCAGGTTCTAGGTCACTCTGTGGTTCTAGATCGGGTTCTAGACCATGCCCCTAATCAATTTGTGGTTCTAGAGCTAGAGCCCATTCTAGATTGCTTTGAGATTCTAGAGCTCTTCCTAGAACCCGTTCTGGACAATTTTGTGATTCCAAAGCTTGTTCTTAAGCCTTTTCTAGAGCTCATTCTAGATAACAACGTGATCCTAGAGCCCATTCTAGGAGCCTTTTCTAGAGCTCATTCTAGATAACATTGTGATCCTAGAGCCCATTCTAGATCACGTTGAGGTTCTAGATAGCGTTCTAGAACTCATTGCAGATAACTTTATGTTCTAGATAGCATTCTAGAGCCAGGCTGGATGAGGCTTTGGGCAACCTGGTCTAATGAGGGGTGTCCTTGCCCATGGCAGGGGGTGGACCTAGATGATCTCTAAGGTCCCTTCCAACTCAAACCATTCTGTGATTCTGTGAACTCAGCTGAAATTTTGTACTTTTTGGTCTACCTGTAGCGAAGGGCAGTACTGACTTTCCAAGATTTGTGGGGATGTTTACTGGCTGTTACAGCATAAGGATGAGCTCTTTAAACTATGAGATCTCAGTGATGATTGTCTGTAGATCCTGTCCTTGATTGTCTTTTAACACTGTTAGATAAACATTCCTGGGAAACTTGTAGGCTACTGAAAGCTGCTGCCTCAGTAAACCTGAAGTAATTCTACTCAGGAGAGAAATAGGTAAGGTCAGGCATCCTCATCTTAGTGCTATTCTTTGTGATCACACTTTGAAAGTATTTATTTGACTCTCAAAGTTGTCTTGTCCTTGAACTTGATTTCACAGCAGATCGTACCATAATGTACCCACTTCACTGACTGTTTGATGGTTAGGAATATTTAACAATTAAATGGGCAGATGTAGTTAAGAATATTCTAGCTTTCTTCTTACATTGCTTACATTCTTCATATTCAAAAAACATCTCCACGTATTCTTTGCAGGGCTACGTTGTTCAGCATTTTGAAGCTTCTGCTTGGCATATTGAAAAGATGATACCCTGTTGAAAAAAAAGTTCCTCTCATTTCTCACATTACTCTTTCCTGCTGTCCGTCTCTGATGTTGGTGTTGCATCTGTTTCCTTTAACCTCAACAAATACACCAGTTTTTAAGAAGTCATTCTTTCTTTACGTTTCTAATATTTTGTGCTCTTGAATAGCCATTCCAGATTTCTATTTATTTTCCTACTGTAGAGTCTCATGCTATTAGACATATTTAACTGCAAAGTGAATATTTGTATAATTTTACATGTTATAGTGTTAATATGCTTATCACTTCTAGTAAATGTCATATTTGTTTCTTGACTCATTGAATGTGGAAGTATATTGGCAGCTTCTGCCTTATAGCCATTATCTTTGATGGCTTGTCATAGTAAGATTTCGTAGAGTGGTTTATATTGCATATGATTCAGGAGTATGGATTTCAACAATGAAAAAATTTCTTATATCCAATAAATAAAAATTTTCCAATATCCAATAAATGACAGATTGTTCTGTGAATTTATATTTTCAAACTTATTTCTAAGTAACCTTTCGTTTGGTTCAGTAGGTGTGATCTGTTGGAAAAGGCAAGCATTCCTTATTTTCTTTAAAGATCATTTTCACTAGTATATTATAGGGGAATCATTATTCTCTATATGCAAATATTAGAGTTAATTAAATGATATCTTGAATATTTTAAGTGAAATTTGTGCTCCCAGATATCTTAAGTATAAAGCTGAATACATGTAAAGACACATAGGTTTTTATATATAAAATTGATTTACATTCCATTGCTAATTATGGGTTGTGAAATAGGTGTAGTATTGTCTGACTGCTAACTTAGTCCCTGCTCTAAGTAACGTAGTTGTGGTGTTTCTTTTCCTCTGTGTACAACAAGAATTAATTTCTGCTGCGTAGAATAGGAAATTAAAACCCCTTCGATAATGCTGGATTGATTCACTTGTGCAATAAAATGCGGCAAAGGCTCGGCCACCACTGACCACTTGCCAGCCAGCTGCTAGCGGGGGAATCCTGCTGTCGTAGCCCTCTGCATAGGAACGTCATTCTGTGTGTGCCTGGCAAAAACCTCTGGGAGATTCCTTATTCTAGAGAACAACAGTACTATATGTCTCTGTTAGGGAAGCCAAAGTCTGTTCATGGTTTAAATGGCTCTTGCTGTTAAAACATCTTATTCTATAAACTGATTGCAATTTGCTGTCTGTTCAACCTTGCTTATCCTTGTGTTTCCAGCCCTTTTCAAAAGCCTTCAACACATTGTTTTATTTTCATTAGAGAAGCCATACAAGTATATGGAATCCCCTTTTCAGAATATCTGAAGATTTGCTTCGTTCGGGACCTGTTGCTGCTTGGGTACTGATTGCCTTGATTGTCTTCTGCTGGGGGAGCCAGGTGGAGAAATAAAAAGGCTGCAGCAAAAACCACCCTTGATCTTTTTAGTGTGGCAGTCTTGGTGTGTTCCTCAACTTCAACCTCATGGGTGCTACAAAGGCTTGGGCTGCCTTGGCTGTTTGTGCAAGAACCTTCTCCCTGAACTCTCATTTTGTCCCAGATGACTGGTCCTCTGGACTACCTGGCAGCTCCAAATTCCTCTGGGAGGGACTTGGTATTCAGAGAGGCACCAGCACTGCTGTGAACTGTACATGGAAAGGAAAAACAGTTGCATTAGCCTTACAGGAAGGAATTATACTGGGGAGAAACACATTCACCAGTCTACCCAGTCCCGTGGTTTTGTGGCTTCTCTGTTATGTTCCAGACAGGCAAGAGAGTTCAAAGCACACTTGTCAGGAAACAGTGCACAAGTACACAGCATCTCTAGAGTCATCAAATGCAGGCTTCTGCTACCATGAAAACCTATTAAGTATGCTTAAAAGAAAAATAGGAGTAATTTTGACCTCCCCAAACATGGATCTCCACTTCAGTTTTCCCTCCATGCAAGCAAAAGAGAAATTTTCAAGTCGCTTTCCTGAATTCATGGTTTGAGGAGATAAACCATAATTACACTATTGTGCTTCCATTCCTTTCCACTTTCTACTGGGAGAAAAGGTTTCTTCTTGTGTCTACTGCTTCTTTTTTTTCCTCTTCTATGAAGTTCTTGCTTTGAGGCCCACCCTTTGTGGGTCTGAGTACTTTCTGCACGAAAGTACTTGATATCCCCCAAACCTTAGGAAATACAAGCTTCTGGCAGAATCAGCCCCTCAGACACACAAGTCCCTTAGCCTTAGCTTTCTGTTACAAAGCCCCATGCTAATGCTGAAAATGTACCATGATAAGGGAACTGTTTTGAATCTTTTTTAAGCCTCAGATGGTACATTGAAAATAGGCTGTACTGTACTATATGTTCCCTTGATTTATGTGAAACATCACATACTGATGCCTTTATAGACAGCAACTTAGTGTTTCAGAGGAGTCTGCATGTTACGAAAAGGGCAGCAGGTGTTATTTAGACTAAATTGACCTTGAAATTGATTTCTTTATTTTATGACTTACTGAGGAGAGATTAATACTTTTTTTTTTCCTGCAGGCTGAAACAATTTACATGGTAATAGAAGGCATAGTCAGTCAAATAAATTGCTGGAAGTAGTAGTGTTCCAAGAAAGAAAATATGGATCTTACTCACATTGATTCTTTCTATCCCCAGGGAGTAGCTAAGACTTTTAACACGGGGGGAAAGGCTGACAAAATTTATTTTTCCCATTAAAGGCAGAAGAATGGATAGTAATGTCTGTAAGCTGACATTTACTTCAGACTTTCAGTTGGAGGGGTGGGGAGAAGGGCGTGCTCCACATAAAATTTAGGGAGCGTTTTAATGCTATTTCATGATTTCTGTACGGGCAGATGGATAGAAGAGGAAATCATAAGAAACTTCTGGAAATCCTGATGTGGAGAGAGCACCGCTGCCCTTTATGACAGAGTAGCCCATAAATGATTGTTGCAATTGCACCTCTGAGTACCAAGCAGAAATAATCTCAAAATACAAATGTTCATGGAAACAAGAGACCTAAAGGAAATTACCTGGAGGAGGCACTGATAGGAAATGAAGTATAGTTCTGTAGAAGGCAGAAAGTTTTTTGTTTTTCTGCTGCTCTGAATGCTGCAGTGCTGCAGTGATGGTATTGCCGTTTCCTGGAGGCTTCAAGACAAGCGCGTAGTTAAATGATTTGTCAGTGCCATAATACTTTACATAACCTGACCATATGTTATATGTCGTTATCTTATATTACCTGAAAGCAAGTGTGAACACAACTCCACAAAAACAATTGTTTTAAATACAGAAACAGTGCATAGGAAAATGTCTTGTATATGAAAATCATGATGATCATCCTGAGGCTGGGAGTAGAGAATTAATCTCTGTTGTCTATCAGAAAGCTGCACCTGAATGCTGCTATTGCAGCTGTAGTGAATGAATGATTATTTCAATCTTTGTAATACAAGAGGAGGAGATTGGCATTTGGCAGATACCTGGCTGCCCAGGCCAGGCTTCTGGCACTGCTGCGGGAGGGACGCAGGCTTTTGCTCCCAGGCTTAGATTAGTTTGGACTATTGTCGAAATTCCCCGTTCCCTTAAAAATAATCTTTGCCTGAGGAGCTTTGCTAATTTTGCTTTTCTGGCTCAAAGTGCCCTGGATTGTCACAGGTGGCAGGTGTGCTACTGATATGGACACATCACGAGCTTTCCACGTAGGTGTCCCATATGCAGCATTGGTCCAAAGCTGTTTATTAATTTGCTCAGCTCTGTGAACCAGTAACAATGCTTGGAAATAAGTGGGGGGAGTATATTTATAGAAAGATGTTTAAAATGGCATATTCATCTGGGAACTCATGGTTGCCTTCTGGAGAAGAGAGTTGTATAGAATAAAATCTGCTCTCTCTGTGTGTTTGCCTGCCTGCCTCTCCTAGAGAGTTTCCCAAGAGCAAGACCCCTGCAGAATGGTTACCTTGTGGGGTTTGAATTCCTACAGTGCCCTCTGCGAGCACTGTGAAACTGTGATCTGAGGTCAGCCGTGCAACCGCCCGCATGAGAGCGCTGTACCGAGAGAGAGAATGCTAATTAGGAGACGGGGGTGGAAGGTAACAGGCGTTGAATACAAATAGTTGAACATACTCTGGATGTAACTCTATGTACTTTCTGTACAATGTGCATAATAAAGCACAAGTAGTAAAACGAGTGTGGGACGGCTGAACTGTGGGTGGTGGCAATAAGGTAGAGCAGCTAAGGTGAAGGAAAACATGAAAGCAGGGGAGTGAAATGGGTAAACATGAAGAAAACCTGAAAAGGTAGAAAATGCATAGATGACCAGTGATAACAGCAGGGCGGAAAGAGGTGGAAGCACCATTGCATTGTGCAGAGACTAGAAAACAGAGCAGACGAAGAAGTTGGTGTTTTTGTTTGATGTCAGTCTCAAGGTTTGCAGCTTCTCATAGCAGACAAGGCTGCTTTCCTTGTGGGGAAACAGATGCAATTGGACTGTGGGAATTTCTCTGCTGGTCAATTTTGGTGGTAGTCATACATTATATATGTCTTGTAAAGTCTTTTTTGTGGCATTTCACACGAAGAAGTCAACATACACAATGCTAAGTTGAACAGAGAGGAACTGATGTTTCTATTTTTCAGGAAATAGCATGCTAGGTGGATGCTTGCAGCATAAGAAGGTCCTTTTGTGAGCTGACTTGTAACATGTGGAGGAAAAGCTAAAAATAATGAGCGTATTTTTCATGCCGCTGGAGATGTTAATTTTTGTAGCCCATAAATTCTTTTCATGTGTCAATGGCAAATGTAATATGCTTCCAGCTGCTGTGTTTCTGCAACAGCTGTCTTTTGAGACAGTTCACAGACATTAAGCTGAGTTGAGAAAGTGGTATAGTCTTCCATATATTAATGGGTAAACTGGGGTGCAGAGGAGTGAAATCCTGGAAGGTCATGCAGTGAAGCACCAGAGTACGGAGAATTGCTATCAACCTCCTGAAATACATACTATCTACTGGATTATAGCACATCTCCTATAAATAAAAGATCTGGAAGCTTCATATCTGGATGCATACTTGAAAATAATAATGCTACCTTAAAGAAGTTCACAGCAGTTACCAGCAGTTACGTCTGTTGTCTTTGCCAGACATGCCTCAACTGTCAGCCTTTCATTCCCGAAAGTTCGGAGGGTCTGCACAGCTTCACTTCCCCGTGCAAATCTGGTCTTATCGACAGGAAAGGCAAGACAACAGGAGAACAGCCCTGGGAGATCTTTTCAAAATACAAATATGAATGTACTGGCTGGATGCTCTGGTTTAACTGCTCATTTGAATCTTGCGACATGTCTGTAGTTAGTGGGGCAGTTCTATCACCTGTTTAAAAACCTCTCTAAGCCTTTGCTTCTGTATTGCATGAAAACAACGCAGTCAGCTTATTCTAGCTGTCTGTGCTATGGTAATAGTCCCTGTTTTGGTTTTTTTTTCTGTTCGTGTATGGTATGTGTTTTGGTCAGGTTTGGTGTGGGTTGGTGTGGTGGGTTTTTTTGGTTTTTGGGGGGGGGGTTTTGATTTTTTTTTTCCTTTTTTTCCTGTGTTCTGGCCTCTCCAGCTGTAACTGCACAGCCCTCAGCTGTGTCCAAGCCCCAAGCTGCCTTGTGTCTGCACTTGTGTGGCATACCAGTTTGGGTGTGGGAGAAGCTTCAGGAGAGAGAGAAACCTAGGAATTTTATAGTGCTTTAGGGCAGGCACAGATGCAGCCGTGTCTGCAAGGATGCTGAGCCAGCACTGCCATGGCCCTGCCTGCCCACACAGCCTGTACTGCAGTGGCTGCTGGCAAGCAAATAAACCAAAAAATAGAATGTGGAGTTATTTTTCATAATGTACCAAGAGAATTTTGGGTGGCTGAGAAACTGTCATTCAAACCTCTATGGCAAGGCTGTGCAGACCTAGTTTAGGAAGTGTACTGGCCTCGCCTGAGCTTCGGCCAGGCAGTGGCTTTGTCACCATCCTGTCCTTCCCACCCATGCCCTTCTAAAATTGGGATAAGAATACGAGCCTTCTTGGAGACCATTGTAGTAAAACCAAAAATGTGTAATTTAGTAAAGATGCATAAGATGAATGGCAATGAAAGCCTCTGTAATCAAATGTTTTACTAATGGCTCCTCTGAGCGTAATTATAGTGGTGCTCAATGTTGATCTTTATTCTTGTTATGCGAAGTGCAAACTATTCTGTTTAATATTTTTTTTTTCCTCTCCTCTCTCTTTTCAGGACTACAAATCTGATGCTATGACGCTGGTTTCCAGTACCAAGAACAGCCCTCAAGGTCCAGTAAGTAGAAGCATTTTGCTGAGTAGATGAGATTCTGTAACTGAGTTTGGATCTTCTTTTAAATTGCTTAAGTCGTCAATCACTGGAACCAATTTTTACCTGTGACACTTTTCTTTTGAAGCGACTGTACTTGAATTTGCTTAAATGCTCTTTAATACTTGAGTATATAGTATAGCAAAGGTCTGCTGTACCGAACGGGATAAAACTGATTAGTGTCATTGCAGTGAAAGTTCATTAACAGCCCAGTGAATCTATCTTGTGTGCTCCTCACTGCATCGTGTCACCGTACAGCCGTGGCTTCAGGCTGTGCCTCGCTGCTGTGCAGAGGAGGATGGCATCGGAGGAAATTGTAGGGGGGGACAATTTCAAGTATTTGGCAAAACGTTTTTTCCTGTTTGCAGGCATGATTAATGCAATTTTAAACATGAACCTCAAACATTAAGAGTTCCTTGAAAGAAGGAGGTGGTTGGACCTTTTCCAAATGAGCGCTGTCTTTCAGTTTGAGATGAGTGCCTTTTGAAGCTGCTTACATTAACATAAATATAAAAATATCTCAGAAGAGCAAAATATATATAAAAGATTTTTAATTTACCTGATGATGATGATTTAACAGAATACTTTTTGACCGCATATACTAAGTTTTGGAAGAACATCTTTCAGTAATTCTTTCTGCACTGATACTTCTTTCCTACTTGAACTGCTTTTAAAGGCTTTAATAGCTACTGAGAAGTTGCAGCCTTTCTGTTAGCTTGTCAAAAGTTAATCTGTAAAATAATGTGAGACGTGAAGGCTTATTTTAGAAACTTGTTTTTGTGTTTAATATAATTGCATTAAAATTATGTTTGCATTGGTTAAAATGAATATTTTGAAGAATGGTGTACTGCTTTTCTTGCTGAACGTATTTTCTAAAATAGAAAATGGTCTCCTGCAAGTGCAGAACAAGTTTTTATAAACACCTGCCCTTTTATATTGCAAAGCTCCCTCTTCCCTTTAAATAAAAAGGGGGGAAGGGGAGGTGAGGGCTTTATGGAATTTGGCCAAAATTAACCTGGAAGTTCTGATTTATTTTTTTTTTTTTAACTTTATGATTCAATCCTTTGGTTGCTGTTGCCTGTAAGAAAGTGTCCCCCGGCTTCAAAGTACTGCTTTAAAAAACACTTTTTCAGTTGTCTTGCTTGAGCTTCAGTAATTTAATAGCCCTTTAATTGTTGCTTTTTTGCTTATTTTCAGGGTGAGGGGAAGAGTTGTAAAGGCAAGTTGAGCAGTGTATTTGATCTACTGAGGAAAGGTGGTGATGGGAAGAGGAAAGGGTTTCATGTTTTCCATTATATTTCTGATGCCACACAACCATGGTATAAAAAATAATGAGTTAAGAGTTGAGCTTATTTCTCTTGAAATTACGCTGTCTCTGTTGTTGCTTGGAAAATTGTTTGTGGTGATGGATGAGAAGGAATACATAGATTTTTCAAATGTGTTGCCAGATCATTGCTTATAGAACAATCTGGTAATAAAAGGAGAGTTGACAGATGAGAATTCAAATAGATCCGAGAACGAATTATCGAATAATGCCTCAGTTGCAGAGCCTGAAAGGCTTATTTTCAGGTATTTTTAAAAATAGTTCATGGCTGTGTTTCCTGCTCTTAGTGACAGCTCCTATATGAAAGGCTAATGCAGCTGAAACTCATAGACCGAATTTACTTCTGTGTGACATAATGGAGACTTTATTGAAAAGGCTGGAGCTGCAGTGATAGAAAACTCCTGCGGTAACTCGGTGGTGAATCAAATCTATCAAACTTCATACTTCTTGATAGGTATAGCTGCTTAATAGATTGTTTGTTAAATAATTCAAGATGTTTTCATTAAGCTGAGTGATTGTGCCTTTTAAAACTTTTTTTTTTTCCTCAAACTCATCAGGCAATCAGTTATACCTGTGGAGCTAAGACAATCTAACTGAAGAAATGACTGCTGGGGAGCTTTGGGAAGCTGTCAGGTTACTAACTGCCAGAATCTAGAGGGCTGTACTTGGGCGAGGATTCTGCCATTTTTGTCATTTTTCTTATGGCTTCCTTTAAATGCTATACTCTTCTTCCAGCTGCAGTTTCACTCTTCTCCTAGGCTACCTTAAAATCTCTTGCTTATTTTAAGGCTTAAGTTTTCTAAAATGGGTTTGCTTTTTCCCCACTCTCCATTTCTCAAATCTTTGTCTATATATTGATATTTGATAACAAATACCATGTACTGTTTTTAATCAAGAGATGTTGAGAAAAGATACTGGGAGTGAAATAGGACTCTTCAGGGTAATTCAGTAGGGACAATAATGATTTTTGCTGAGAAATAAAATTGCTGCAAGAATTGCTGCCTGTGATCTGAATAGAAATGTGCTTGCTACCTGAAGTTACCTTATCTCTACTGGCGCTTTGGGAGCACTATCTATTAGCTGGAGGTAATGGCTTGCAAAAAATAGTGGATTTCTTTACATTTTAGATTTCTATTGAATAGAATGTATCTTAGCACCGGCATTTTTTAAAAAAGATATTAAATAAATCTACTAGTACCAGGGACAAGAATATAATTGAAAGAAAATCCAACTCCTCCCTAAGCATCATCATTTGGATAATATGCTGGGCAGGAGGGGAGAGTCTTCTGCACAGGGGAGAAGGGAAAGTACATTGTGCAGATATCTCAAAGGATACTGCAGAACTGATCTAACTTGTGAGAACAAAAAAAATAAATCTGGGAAAGGTCTTGATAATTTTTTTTTTATTATTCTCAGTGTATAGAACTGCTGCAAAATATAGGAGAATCCTTTACAGCTCTGTCATGGGCATCTGAGAGAATTTTATGGATTTCACTGCATGTGAATTGCATTCAGTATGAGGTCAAAATTTTACCTGAGATGCCTAATGTGGGAAGGTTTTGTCAGGTTTTACATCACAAGGTCTGTCTGCTTTTGAGTATCGAGGCACATTAAGTCTCTTGCTGTGTTAATCTACAGCAGATAGGAAAAGTTAGAAGCAGTTAAAGAACCTCCACTTTTGTTACATCTTCATTTGCTTACAGTGTTATTGGTGGTTGTTATTGCACATGGCTCTGGTGTTTCTTATCATGTTGGATGAGTTGGCCCAATGGCTAGAGGTGCAGTCTGTGTTAACTGGAAACAGTCTCTTGAAAATACTCCAACATCATTTAGATGATGAGATAGTGTTGCTGTTATAGGTTGTACAGAGAAAAACCTCAAATTATAAATGTTACTCAATGATAAATGAAATGAAGACAAACCAGTTACTCTTACATTCAAACTTCTGTAATAATTGGATTCCCTTTTCCTCGTCCATCAGGTTGTGTTGTTATTACACCAGGTGCATACCTGCTGAATTTGTGTTAACGGGGTTAGCCTTGCCCAGAGTGGTAATGGTGTGGATATCTACAAAGTTGGGGCTGTTTTATTATTCTTAGAAAAGCAGATCTCTAGGATAAGTTGGCAGAGGTTGATGTTTTGATTTTTTTTTATTGATTAAAATCAAGTTTGGTGTCATCATGGCTGGCAGTGGAGATGATACTAAGCAATGCCTTGCTCTCTTTAGCAGCCTTCCTTCCTTTCACTATCACAAGTTGTTCTGCTTCTGTGCTTTAGTTGAGGAGTTAAAAGTCAGTTTAAAAAAATATAAGAATAAGCAGTTTCCAACAGCTGGAAATTCAAATGCTAGCAAGCAGGTGAATTGCGAGAGCTGCTGAAATGACAGGTAAAGTCTGATAGAAGATACTTGGTTTTGAACATTCATGATTCTGGTATGGAAAGAAAAGCTGGGGTTGGACAGCAGCTCAATACATAGAGGAAAGACCTCTCTAATGGAGAGGACATTTATGAGCAGCGTGGGTGTCTGTGCAAGTTTTCCTTTACATAGTTACTCATGAAGGGTAAGCCACAATGGTGTTTGAAGGCTCTTGATTGAGTTTTGTCACACACCTCTTCTACTTGGAAGATTAAGGAAGCTGTGGGCCAACTGTATGAGTTAAATGAACTGAAACAGGGCTCTTTTGAAAGGAATTGCAGAATAAGCAAAGGAGAAAAACAAATACCTTGGTGCTGTTAGTAATACCCAGTTTTTGGTAGTTCTAAATACTGGAATTTGCACCAGACTTTCAGGAAGGGTTTTGTGAACATACTCGCAATCTAAGAAGAACCAGAGACTAAGAAAAAGCAGGAAGAGTCTGTGTCTGCATGCAAGTTGCATAAAAGCTGCATAGAATTGCTGGTTTTCAGTGCTAGCAGTACTAAGCTGTTTGTGGAGTAGAGTGTGCTCCCATAGAGGGAATGCAAGAGGCTGTCGTAAATAGGGTAGAAATATACATTTCGTCCAGCAGTGCTGTACCTCTCTGCTTATATAATTCCAGTGAAACTAAGGGAATGTGATAATTTTACCCAGCTTTTCCTTTGAGTCTTTTCCTTTTGCTTGGTTTTCAGTCAGGAGTTGCAAAAAATGTGCTACTGGAAAACAAATGAATCAAATTATTAATTTGCATAAGTATTTGCACAAGCAAGATTCTAACTGTTGTAAAGCTGCCCATCAAACAAATTCTATTTAGCTGTGTTACGAGAATCACGTACCGTTCATTTTGATGACTTTATTGTTCTCTTAGAGGCAAATAAATCAATGCATCATTAATATTAAAAGTATTTATAGTTCAGTTAATATTTTCTTTAGTTTTCTTCTGCATTCTATTCATATTAATAACACTTGTAAAGTATCAAAACCCAGAATTAAAGAACAAAACCAGAAAATATATTTCTGAAAGCCAGCAATAAAAACTTTTGAGAATTCTGATGGATTAGAAATATCAGAAAAAACCCATAACAAAACCACAACCAGCCTACCCCCAACGGCTCCTTTTTACTCCCCTTAGTAGTTTTGCTAGCAGTTCTATATATGCATTGTGGTGTGTATTGAGCCAATTTATGAATATTAGTTTTCTGCCATTTTTGAGATGACTTCCAGTAGGATAGTATGTATTGCATAATGGTAGACTCAGGATTTGAGGCATTACAGTAAACTGAAATCTCATCAGAACACTTTCTGGTTAGTATTTGTGTCACAAGGGAATGACAGTGGTGATGAACTCTGAGATGTGAAGTGTGATGACAAGATGCCATCTAGTGACAACTTGTAGGAAATTGTAGTTCGAAATCTTATTTACAGAAATGTTTTCCCCTCTTTTCGAGGGTTCAGAGATTGTAGTTCAGAGCAGAAACACTTCCATCATCACGTTATTCAGAAGTTGTTTTTCTGGAAAAGTGGTTTGCGCCAGGTTCAGCTTCTGTGGGACACTGGTACTCGGTTCCTTTTCTTCCTGTACGTGTCTCTCGTTTTGCTTTGCTGGGGCATATACTGCCACTGCTGCCTCCCAAATCATCTAGTCTCTTGAGGAAGCATAAGATGTGTTTCTCGCTGAATTTGGTGGAGTAGATTTCAGCAGTTATACTCTTTCCTGGCAGAGAATATATGTAACAATGGTAGATGAGAAGTTATTTTGAATATATTTAATTTTTTTCTTTAAAAAATCTGATCAAATCATATATGAGAGTATTTGTGTATTTTTTCTGTACCTCATTGGAAGAAAGAAAGATTTATTTTTTTTTTTAAACTCAGTTGCTGCTTAGAAATATCAGGTACATTAAATGTCTGGGCTTTCTGGTCAGGGCAGTTATTTTCTTTTGCTGGGAAAGCACCAGCTTGACAGAGATGGAAATTAGGTACCCACTATTGCAGGAATACACCATGTTGGATGGTACGTGTGTTTTGCTGGTTACCTTGGAGAAAGCCAGATCTGTTGGAGGATGCTGTCTTACTGCATCTTGGGAAAATCATGCCTGACAGAGCTTCATTTTGTTCCAGAAATAATCTTTATAGCGGGGTACCTGAGAGCACACAGTGAACACTGTCACCCTCTTGCCTGTATTAGCGTGTGTGTGAGGAGAACATATGTCCTCAATGTCAAACGATACTGAGTTTCACAGGATACAATCTTGACATCTAAGAGTTCAAGCCACAGAGTCCAGAGCACATCAGCTACCTCCCTGTGAAACCGTCCCTAATCACCACTGTAATTCCTTAAGAGAAAACAGGATGTTCTTACACTACCTTTCTCAGAAAATGACTGTTTACAAAAGGTGATACAGCTGAAGAAGTGATTTTATAAATGTCCTGATGTCACAGAGTGCTTGAAGATATTCTTAGCTTGAAGCATGTGGACAGTCCATCTGAGAAAGACGAAAGCATTCCCTAACAGGATAGCTGCTTGGCAGTAGTCTGTCAGACCGAAAATGAGGGTTTGTGGTGTACATGTTTGAACAGACACATATAATACATTTTTGCATGCAAATGAGTTTATGACAAATACAAATTATGTCCAAAAATTGAAACAACTTAATTTGCAATTACCGCATTTGGAGATTCTGGCAGTCTTGAATGTATTTGGGCTCAAGACCAAATGGCTGAAAATAGACTGTGGTAATCGTAATATTTGTACGGGAAGACACTTGCTTTTTGATTTGGTGTAATATTGATCCTCTCTTCCCTTGACTGTTCGTGTAGTTCCACAGGAGCTATGAAGGACATATATGTTGAGAGATAGATTTGCTTCTGAGAAAATAGCTAAATATCCATTTAATGCAGAATAGTATTAAAAAGAAGGCAGAAAGAAATAAGCTCCCAAAAGCAATCTTGTAGTATTGATATTTTTTAAAAAGAAAGGGTTTATGAGAGTAATTGAAGCAATTGTAATTTCTGCATGTTGCTCATCAGTGTTTTCCAATTTACGTCCTAAGAAAACTACCAGTAATTTCCTGCCTGAGATAGAAAGTGTTGTTAAGAGCACGCCAATGGTTATACTTGGTGAGGCCACCATGCATGATGTTTTATTCTAATATGGCCAGTAACAGGTATTATAAACCTATAAGAACAAGAGGATGTGCAATAGTCTTTAATGTGTTCCTAAATTTCTCCAACTTATGACTTAGATATAATGGCTTGTTAAGGAAGTCTCCATTTTTGCCTTTAATAACCTGTAATAAACATTTTCCCTAAGATTTCCTCTGAACAATTTTTGAACCTGCACGTCCTTTTGCCATCTGCAGTATCTTTAATTCTGTCTTTTGATCAGTCAGTTGAACGGGGCTTCTGCCCACTTGGGGAATATGCAAGTTTTCCAAATTGCTGCTGTTTTATTTTAAAATTATATATAGTGTTGGAAGAAATCTGCTGATTCTTATTTGTATACCTCTGTATACAAAAAGTCATGGTAGAATAATTCAGAATTACAGTATCTATCTCTCTGTTTTATGCCCCATGATTTTCAACTGTTTAAAAGCCACTGGAAAGCCTCCCATGAGTAAGCTTGCCAGTGTAATGTTTATAGTGAGTTAGAGCTGCTACTAATGCCAAATATTGTCAGAGTAAACTGTGGGTTTGATGAAACATTTCTATAATAATGTTATCAAGGCTTCAAGCATCTGAAATATGGTAAACAAATGTGCGAAAGTACCAGTGAAGAGAAAAGTAAAACTGTGAGGCTCCGAAGGGATGTGCCAGCGTGTGGGTGTTAGTTATTCCATCTCCATTAATACAACACTTCACGAGTGTAGCGACAAAATGTGAGTCACTAGAATGAATGCGAGGAACCAGGACTCAAGAGGCTGGAATCTGCTCCATGAACACCCTCATAGCAGCGATGAATGGTGAAGGTGTTTTACAATATCTCTGAGAAAGCTTAAAATACCAGTTTTGAATCTAATATTGCTGGAAAATTCACTGCTTACAATTAGGCCATAGATCTAAAATCAAAAATAGTATTTAAAAAACCCAACTAGTGAAACAAATATTATTAACAAAGGATTTTTTAAAAAAAGGTATTGTACAGCAGTGAATGAGACTGAATTCCAGAAGAGGAATTACCCACGTAGAGAAGTAATGTGTCTTGATGAGACAAGCTTCCACTGAGTCCAGCCTGCAAAGTGAGCAATAGTTTAGGTCGGAATCAGTGAGATAAAAGCTTTGAGATAACAAGCATCACAGTAGAAGAGAAATAGCTAGGGGAAAAAATGACTACCTATTGCCTTACAACTAAAGATTTTCTCTTTTACCTCCCAAGACATAAATATCTGATGTTGAAAATCTGTTCTAATATTCATAATGCCCATTTACTCATTAAATGACTTCTTACAGAATACTGGGATAAATAATGAATATTGATTTGAACTCCCATTAGCCTGTGCGTGATCTTACCCCTTGGCTCATTGGTTGAGTGCAGGTGTAAAACTTAATTAAAGTTAACTAAAGTCAATTATCTTTAGTTGTTCCCGATGTACTTGTGGACACTGCCTGTCACTGGGGCTAGCACAATGCAAATTTGAAAATCTAGGGTCGTACTATGGCGGCCAAAGTCCCAGCTCTGCAAGCCTAGGCGGCTACTCTGTGGCTAATCTGAAAGACAAAGCAACAATCATGCAGTTACTTTAGTTGGTTTTTTTTTTATTAATAAATCGAATAAAAACAAATGCAGATCTTCATATTTTCTTTTAAAAATGCTAACAAGTACTGTTACACCACTGACCTAATGTAACTACTTACATTTTACCTTTTCAAGACATCCTGCTATTTCCTGATGTCAAACACAACCTTTGTAACAAAATATGCAAACTGTTTTGTACATAGCCGACCTTGCAGGCTGGCAATTTTCATGATGCAAATTTCAGAGCAAAATGAACCTCCATTAACTGAATTAGCAATTCAAAAAGGCGAAACTTCATGGTAAGGAAACAATCACTGCGTTTCAAAAGGTACAATTTGGTGTTATTGTAGTCCAAGTATGTGCATAGTTTTTCTTTGTTTTTTTTTTCTTCCTTTAGAATAAATCGACATACGACAAAAATGCTAAAGGAAATAAGCATTTTAGAAGAGGAACTAGTTCTTAGTACAATTTTTTGCTTTTTACAAAGCTATGATTTCCATCGCAATCCATTGCGATATTAAAATACGCAGCTACAGAGTGAGGAAAAAAGAGTTTGCTTGAATAAAAGCATTTAGAGTTACAGAGGGTTTTTTTAATACGAGGAGGGAACATATAGGGGAAGGAAAATCCCAGCCTGCAGAAATGAAACAGTTTTCAGTGAGGACAATTATACCTTTAATTTACATCCACTGACAGCCTTATTACTATCTTATGAGGCCATGACAAGGTTCTTTAGCCAGTGCTCCTTTAACTTGTGTCTTCAGTCATCACTGAACTCTGATTCTGAAAACGTGTTCTTCTTGCACAAAGGCTTCATTCTTTGACCATACTTCAACATATTAAAAGGATTGTTGAATTTCTGGATAACATCATCAATTTATGATGTTGTGTAGGATGAGATGTTACTTGTGATGTTACTGCTGCTTATGCCTCTGTTCAGGCAGTTTCATTGTTAATCTTTGCTTCTTCTCTGTTTTATCAGCCGGTTTGCCATTGTGACCTTGTGAGCACTTCAGGATGGTGAAGTCCTCTTGGTTTTGGGAATTGTCACAATTAGGCTGCGATTCTTGACTGAAATAAGACACTAAAAGAATCAGGATATTATCAGGATATACCGATACCCATTTTAAGGATCATTTTGCACTTGCTTTTTCATTCTTTCATTCACTTCTCAAGTTCCATAGGTGCCGAGTTTTTAGTATCCCCAGGGGTGGGTGTCTTACAGCCTCTCTGGGCCTCTCTGCCAGTGTTTGATGAAATTTGTTTTCCTTCTCTCTAGTCAGAAGCTCCTGTATCCCAGTCTGTGTCTTCCAGGCTTCTTTCAAATGTTGTTCTAGTGGCACAGAGAACATTTCAGCAATGTGTTAATGTGGGCTTTAGGCCCTGCTGTGTATTTTTTTTTGCAGTAAAAGAGCAAAGCTAACGAGGGGATGTCATCCTTAGGCAGAGACTGAAAAGCTGACTTGATGTGATGCAATGATGATATTCTGCATTTGGTTCTTTTTTATGAAGTGGTGTTAAAGGAATACTTACTAGCTCAGAAAAATGCATTGATACTATAGAGGTGTTCTGTTTTTAACAAAATCCAAATTTATGTTACTGATTTTGCTAAGTGCCAGGTTGCCATAGGAAATACAGAAATATTCAAAGCTGGTTCAATACTGAATAAATAACGCCAAAACTTTCTTTAGCTCTTAACTCCACATTAGTAACTACTTCGCTATTTTTTTTTTCATTGCACTACGTGTAGTGTCTTACTGTTGTTTGCATACAATAGTATGTAAGTAGTGAAAAGAAAAAATCTGGAATGGCAGAACTCAATCGATTACATTATTTGCAGACTCAGGCCAAGAAGTGCTTGTAGCTGCTAAACAGGAAACATTAGCACCATTTCTCTGTTCTCTCCTGTCAAGAAGCAGCTTGATAAAAGCAAAAAAAGTATCTGGAAACAAAATACGGTTTTCTTGATATCTCCTCAGTAATCTTTAGACCCCATTTTTCTTACTTGCTTTTTATAGGAATTTTCTCTCAAATACTGGTTTGACGGACTGTGGTCCAGGTGACCCTGCTATCTTATAACCACACAAACTCTCCAGACACTGTTTGCGTTACAACCAGCAGAAGAACACTTGGCTGTGCTTGTTAAACCACGGTGAATATTTTTTACAATCCTGTCTTTTGTCTCTGGTTCCTTATTTAAAACCCCAAAGTAGCTACTCTCCTTCTCCTGAGGCAGAGATGTGGTACAGGAGAGCCGAGTTGCTCACTTTATAGCGAGAGAAGGCTCGGAGCAGGTAGTTCATCATCCTGACAGCCCAGTGCTCACCGATCCCACGTAGAGCAGAGCTGAAAGGGAGCAGAAATCAGACACTATTTTGAAAGTGTGTAGTTGAAAAAAATAAGCAGCTTCCTGCAATTAAATGTGGAATAATTAATTGCAGTGGGGAGAAATCAATTCACTTTTGAGTTTCAGGAATGATTTTTAAGTGTGAAAAAGGATGTTAATCACCACAGTAATGGTATTAGGAAAACCTTATTCAGTGCTGCTAGATGCTTGAATTAACAGTAATGCACAGTGTTTATCTCTCAGTCCATCACTCAGTTGTTCTCACTGTCTCTCTCTCTTTTTGCACAGTGTGATATTTTTTTGTTTCAAAACAAAGGCTTTCACTCCTTGCAGCTTGAACATTTAAAGTATGCCAAATGCAAATTCAACTCGGAGTGTCAGTCAGCCTACGAAATATCTAAATTCTTTCAGAGCAGAATGGTACTGTATTGATTTCTAAAAAGCCCTTAAAAATACACTTGACTTCCAGGAGAAATAAGATAGCTAAGGTTTTCATACTAGCTGGTTTTAGAACATGAACATTTACCTCTTACACTCTGTGTGCTTGCCTTGGATTCTCCTTATTCAATTGTGTTCCAGGTCTTGTTAATACTTTTGTTCTCTTAACTTTCTCATAGCAAAAAAGTAAGATAAGATTTTCTTTACTTTGTTTCTTTCCCTGCAGTGTGTGATTTAGAAAAGCAAAAGGATTTGACAATCGCTGTCTCCTATTTTTTCAACTTTCTGAACTTTTTGGATTTAACTTAAAGGTGCTGTAGCTGGGGAATCTAAATACTTTGTCAGTGATCCTTGTTGTTTTTTGAGATGCTGGTCCATGTATACTGTGAATTCATTCTCCTTTTAAAGTGGAATTTATTATGTAGTGGTTGGAATTAGTGACCAATAAATTTCCTCTTTGGTCTTAGTGCAAATTGTGATTATTTCCACTGAAGAGAGCCTAAAGTCTTTTCTTTCATTAGGACACATCAGAAGGAAGATTTTGAGCTAAGGATGTTTATGAAAAGGCAAAATGCATACAAGTAATCTTCTTTAGCAAGATGCTGAAGCAGATAAAAAAAGAAATTGGAAAATATGAAACCAGCAATAGTTGTCTGCTCAAATTGAGAAATTGCTAATGATGAATTAAAGTTCAGTTTTGATTTTTAGGGTAGGATTAATATAGTTGTATGGCAAAACATGATTTACAACTCTCTGGAAATAAGCTGTGGGAAAATTGGCAACACTTTACCTCCCACCAGCCCAGGTTGCCCAAAGCCTCATCCAGCCTGGCCTTGAACCCCTCCAGGGATGGGGCATCCACAGCTTCTCTGGGCAACCTGGGCCACTGCCTCACCACCCACACATGAAAATGTTTCTTCCCAATATCTCATCTAAATCTCCCCTCTTTCAGCTTCAAACCATTCCCCCCTCATCCTATCCCTGCACCCCCTGATCCAGATCCCCCCCATCTCTCCTGTAGCCCCCTTTCAGCACTGGCAGGCTGCTGGAAGGTCTCCCTGGAGCCTTCCCTTCTCCAGGCTGAACACCCCCAAGTCTCTCAGCCTGTCTCGTATGGGAGGTGCTCCAGCCTCTGACTGTCTTCATGGCCTCCTCTGGACTCACTCCAACAGGTCCCAGGTATGTCCCATTCCCCTTTGTAGATTCATGCAGTTGCTAATCAATCATGTTATTTTGTAGGACTTCAGAAAGTTTAAAGGTTATTTAGTTGATGGAAGTGCTCAGGGTGATTACTTCTAGTTTGCTTATTCTGCACTTTTTTTTTTTAATAAAACAATAACATTTTATGCCCAGTAAGCTCCATTACTCCTCGTTTGTTTGTAATGCTTCACTTCACACGCAGGTGCCAGGTACCTGGGTTATTATTCATTTTTGAAAAATGCTTAGCACGGTTCCTTCCATTAGCTTCTGCAACAAATGGATTCTGATTAATCATACTCAGCCATTGCACCTTCCAGAACTGAAGCTGCAAGTGGAATGTGCCACAACAATTGACCAACAACCATAAAGCTAATTCTGCCCGTGGTGTTTGTACAGTCTGAGTAAGAGTCTCCCAGTTAGGAGTGTGGGGAGGGGACTGACTGTCTTTTGGATATTATGGATGTATTTCTCTTTAGGAAAGTTGGGTGTATTTAATGGCTTATTTTTATGTGGATGTCACTTATTAAAATTATCACATGTTTCCTGAAAGGACTTACATGAGTGTTATCTATGATTTAGAGCATAAATCAAAGGCCATATTTTATCTATTTTAGCTTATTAAACATAAGATGGTTGATTAGATCATAAATTAAGTCTTCAGATCATGTAATTCACCATGTAGGTGTTTCCTCTTTAGGCATATGAAAATAAGCAGTGATGGTTAGTGACAACAATCACTAAACTGAGATTCTAACTATTAATTTCCATCTCTTTGTCTCTTGACCACCTCAGATAAATACGCGTTTACCTCTGCACATCAAGACAAGAAGTCAGACATGGGTGGGCAGGAAATGTGTTGAGTGCTCTAAGGAGAAGAATTAGAAACTTTTAGATTGAGGCACAGCTGGAGATCATATCCGAGTAAAATGCTCACATGAGAATGGGGTAGGTAAGTAGCTGGATCACTTAGTGATGAGCATAACTCTCCAAGGGCTGTGTGAAAAGAGTCATACACACAGGAGCTTGGGGAACAGGCTTGCATGAGGAGTTCCCTTCCTTGTGTCATGAGTTTGAAGCAGGAGAGAACACAGTTCTCATGGAGACAAACAAACATGAAAGGTAGATGAGTTGGAAATGTGAGAGATGGTAGGATAATTTAAATAGTGCAAAAGGCTTTTAAAGTTGCTTGGCTTCTGTGTTTGAATGTCATTAGTTCTTGTCATTTGAGAAGGCTGTAGCTATAAGGGATCTTGTGCCCAGACATAGACACAAAATGCAGGAAGGTAATTCTTTTCCTAATCGGAAGAAGTGAGATGAGCTGTATCTATTTTTTTTTTTTCCAGAAGCTCCTCAGGAGATATTAAGGAGAGACTCCTTTGTGTTGCTGTCATGGGTAACAAAATGGTTTGTGTCAGCACCCATTTTTAACAGCTGTTGCTCTGTGAGTTCTCACTAGTTCATTTGCTTGCTAAGAGGAAGAAACAAATGCTGAGAAGTTTCCTTCCCTAGGATAAAACAGTAAGAGACAAGAGAACAAGAACCCTTGGACACTGAGGATCATCTTCTAGACAGAAAAGGAAATGCCTTGGATTCAGGGAAGGTAGAGGTGAGCACCAACGACCACTGAACCCCACTCACAGAGGCTCTGTTCAGAATTTGTAGGATCACTTAAGTTTCTTCATTGCTGAGTTAGCTGTCACCGTGGGTCTGTGAACTGACCCAGGCCATTCCTGTTCTTTATCTCCTACGCAGCAGTGAGGGGATCTTCCTCTGAGATCCTTGTCTCTTAACTCATCCCATTTTGTGAGTTTGATCTGAGTTGTATTTCACAGAACATCTGTCAGCTCAGAGAGGACAGCACTTGGGTGAAAAATTAAGTCTGGCGTTGTACAAAAAGGCGTCCATGTGTTCAGTTTGAAAAAGCAGGGTGGTCTCGTGGATTAAAGACAGCTGGAGATGCAGTACAGTTCCTGATTCTTTCTCAGACTTCCTGTGATACTGGGAAAGCTTTGTGACCTCTCAGACCTTGTGCTCATAGAGCGTTACGTTCCTCAACAGAACAGCAGCTGGCAGTCTCTCCTAGAAAGGTTTTCTCGCAGACTGTCAACCAAAGGGATAAAAGCAATCCTACCAACCTGCATCAAGCAGTCTAAGTTGAGCCTAAAAATTGGGAACCGTGCGTGTGTTACGAGAATGAATCAATACTCGTGATGGGTGTACTCAGTCGAGTGCTGGGGTGGAGGACAGGGCCTGACAAGGAAGGAATATCAGACAATCCTGTTTATTTATTTAGTGAGGCAGCTGCTGCTGGAGGGAGCAGCTTTGGGGCCTTTTTTAGCATTTGTGAGGAAAGGCTTGCAGATGCTTTTTGTGCCTGTACAGTGTGGTCTCCTAATGTAAAGGCACCTGTTGTTAAATCTTCATGGCCAAATTCATTAGACCTCGTTAGAGGGTGGAAGGCTTTGAAGAAAATCAGGCTTAATTATCTCCATATTTTCAAATGCTGAGGAAGGTAATACTTCAAACCTCATTCCTTTATTAAAGCTATTTTGTAATAGTACAAGGGTTGTTGGTCTCAGTGTCTTACACTAGCACAGAAGTTCAAGAAGTGGTGATGGTTTAAAATGGAGCAGGATCAGGACCTGAGCACGGTATCCTATTGTGCAATAGAGCAGTGTAGGCTTTGTATTCACCTCTCGTCTTTTATTTCATTTCGGTTATGCTACTTTCCCTAAAACCTCAAAGCAAAAGCCTTTATTCCTGGAGCGTTTATATCAGCATTGTGACTGGGCACACAGTTTAAAGCAGCAGGCTCTGTGGGGTGTCCATGGTGAGGTTTTGGTAGGAGGGGAGTTGAGGGGACCTTTGTGAGGAGAGGCTGAGCTGCCCTGTACCAGACACAGATGGTTCCAGGAGGTTCCTTATTTAATAAAGGGCAAAACCCTGCCCAGGCAGTGAGGAGCAGGGGGAAAATACCTGTGAGAACCTGTCCTACCAGCAGCCAGGTGAGAGCAGGAGGAGGGGACGGAGGTGCTGCAGACGCAGGAGCAGAGATTCCCCTGGAGCGTGGGGAAGCCGTGGTGGAGCAGGTATCCATACAGGACTCCACGGAGAACCCCGTGCCAGAGCACGTGGATGTTACCTAAAGAAAACCACAGCCCCCGGAGCAGGTCCTTGTGACAGGAGTGGCTCCTCATGGAGTGGAGCCAGTGCTGGAGGAGGTTTATCCTGAAGGACTGCAGCCTGTGGGAAGGACCCAGATTGGAGCAGTGAAAAGTGTGAGGAGCAAGGAGTGACAGGGACGGGGCTGTTATGGACTGGCCAGAACCCCCCATTCTCCTTGCAGGATCTCTGCCTTTGCTGTAGGGTTGAGTTCTACGTCCCTCTGCTATGTTATTATACATTGTCTGTTCTAAAAGTAGCTTGGCTTATTCTTTTATTTTAGTTAGAATAAAACAGATGAAATCTTCACCTGCAAGAAACAATGTTTGGATAAACCAATGTGTAGAGAGCAACAGAATCTTATTTAGTCTCTTACACTTCCACAGGCTGGATTTGTACAGTCACCTCTATAGCTGTCTCATCTGTGGGTAGGTGATAATTGAGGTTTTTATGAAAACATCTGGCAGGAATTGACATCTGTACCAGTAGCTGGCAGTAAGGAGGAGAAAAAAGCAATAGAGGAGGCTGCAAAAAGATGAGGATGGGTGGGGTGATGAATTGTGAGGTATAATTAATTGCAGTGTTTGTCTGAACTGGGCATGATCCCATTCATAAAATGAATAGAATAACAGCCGTTTGTGATTATTTATTAGGCAATGCATGAGCAAGAGAGCAGAAATTTTGGTCTTTAATTCTAAAGCAGTTCTACCATTTTATGGTGTATTTTTGTGACACGCTATGAAAGATATGAAGAAAAGCAAAGGGTAAAATTTTCAAACTTGGCTCCTGAGAGGGAACAGAACTGCATTTGGATTCCCTGATATACCTGGCCTACTTTCCAGTAGCGATGCCTCAAATTCCATTTAAAAAGCTTGTTTTAACGACTGTAGGTGAAAATTAAATATGGTGCTCTTTTGAAGTGCTGGATACCAGCAGTGCATCCGCTCAGGCAGCTGGCTGAAGCCTCTCTGTAGTCTTTGTGGAACAGAATGTGTGGAAGTGAGTCACTTTCAACCAGGTGATAGCGGCTGTGATTTGTACTTGCTAATGGTTGTGGTCCTTCTTGTCTCATTTGATGATGAACTTATTAAATTAGGGGAAGAATCTTAATTAGGGGTTTCCTATAGTTTTACTTTTTCCAAGTGGAAATCGGGAGCTATAGCTAATTTGTCTCCCGGCTTGTGGTACTGAATTCTTGAATGCATTTCTTTCTGGCTCTCGAGGTAGTCAAGCCACTGAGCACTTCAGGATTAACAGTCTCTTGTCACAAATAGAGACCCACACTACTACTGCCCTTGTGATTAGCTGTGACAAACCATCATTCCCATGGCAGCACTGATTTCAATAGTGTTGAACACAGAAGAAATGATCCCTATCAACACAATTGCTTCTCTGTAGGTTTTTTAGAAATAGATACTTTCAAAGGGATATATTAAATAGATAATTCTTAAAAGCCCCGTTGTTCCCCAAAGTGCAGTTATTATGAGAGCAGAGAGTGTTTAACTGGCGTATCACACAATGGAGCCTTCTGAAGGAAGCACTGGTGAATGTGATGACAGTTCAGACCTGACCATCAGCCTGTATTATCATAACTGACACTTGTGTAAGAATATTGGCTCTAAAATAAAAGTGGAATAATGTCTCCCATGTCTAAGAGGCATATTTGTCATGAAGTATACAGAAAGCTATATTTACAAAATTCTGTAGTTATTGTTTACATTTTTACAAGTAGGTTTTGTGTCATTAAATAATTTTCATAGTATTTCTGTTTTTTTGTAAAAAAACCTTGTATTCAAGTATTTGCTGTATTCAGAACTAACGTTTTTTACTATGGTTCATACACAATGCAGAGAATATGCTTGAAATAACTATTTGAAACTAAACAGATAAAGCAAGCCTCTGTAAATTGTCACAAATTATCTTGAGATATAAACAGTGTCAGCAAGCATGAATAAGACTGAGATGAACAGAGTGTATCTAGAAAGATGATGATACAGGGCAATAATGTACGGTAGGAGGGATACCAAGCTGATCATACCTAGTGCTGCACCTGAAGCACGGGCAAGTGAAAACAGGGTTGTAACTAGCAGTCTGAAATGGAAGAAGCAGTTGAATATGTGATCTGCAAATGCGTGAAGTACAGTAGGGAAGAAATTGGAGGATTTAGTTAAAACTGAGCAAAGCTGCACCCTGAATGTTGTGCAGCTGGTTTTGACATGTATGTCAGGTTTGATACATACCTACCAAAAGAACTGTAACTTCCCTGCATTTCTAGAATGCCATGGTGTAAGAAAAGTACGTGTTTCTCTGCATGCTGTTTGCATTAGCATTTTAAATGTGAAGTCTATATAAAAAAGTCAATATGGTATGTTTTTAGCTTAGAAATGAGATTTTGAGTTAGGGCAAGGTTTGTCTGGAGGGTCATGTTTTTCATGCTTCATTGCTTTCTGCTGATGATGTCTAAGGTTGTTTGCGGTGTCCCTGAGCACAGGTATTAGTTACTGTGCCATGATTACTGTTTTGGGAAGTCTTCTGTTAAAATGTCTATCTAGCAGTCAGATTTACTACAGATTTATATCCCTTTACTGAGAAGAAGTTTTGAGCTTCTAAATCCTGATTTCTGATTGGAAACAAGAATGATTTTGTACTTGCTTTCTTCCATAGAAAAAGTTAAAGAATAAGCTCAGATATGCACTGATCTTTACTGGAATCTTTTTGCACCTAGTAGTGCTATCTTTTGTGATTTAGGTCTGTGTCTTGGTCAACTCCTGCAGGTCCATATATTCCTGCTCCCTTGATTGTTCCTTTTATTTCTCATGGATCCTTGAAAAACAAGTACTGCTTTTATCCTATTGCTTCTCTTCTGTGTTTTTTCTCCAATATCAGTTTATCTGGTGGAGATGCTTGTTATGTTATTTAAGTGAAAAACTTCCCGCCACCTCCATGTAACTGTATGTCTTCTCCCTGGAGTTAGGTTTACTTGTAGTCCAGTCTGATCCAAGCAGCCTCCTTATGGACAGAATCTTAGTGGCCTGTGAATTTCCAGCGTCTTTGTACAACTAGCCCTGTAATATTGAGAAACTATAGTTGTCTCTGAAAATTGTAACCTTCTCTTATTCCTCTTATGTATTTTCATCTAACAGTGACAAATCCTTGTGTTCCCAGAATAGTTCCTTGTTTTACTGAATCTCTGTTCTCTTGTAAAACATTTGTCTAGGTTAGAATTTCACATCTTTCCGCATTATATCCTTTCCCTTAGTTTTGCAGCTTTTCTCCAGGCATCCAGGACACATTGTAAACATATTGCATCTGTTGGCTAACGACATTTCCCAACCCTGTGCTGCAAACATTGTGCTTTCAACTACAGGTATTTTTCATATCTACAGTTACAGCCCATTTTGTTAAAAGACGACAAACGACAAAAGGTAAAAAAAAGCATATACTTCATATACCTTTGGATAAGTACATTAAAAATCCTGCTGGAATAAATGAAAGGAAAACTGTTAGAACCATTAGAAGCAAGGAGAAAACAAAAACAGGAGAAGATCAGAGAAAAACAGAAAGGGCAAAAGGAACAGATGCTGAAACAGTGATGGTTTATTCCTCTTGTTGTTAATGGTTTGTGTCATTACTGGTATTACACTTTAAATTCAAAATTTTTTTTTTTTTAATTTGGCATTTCATTGCCTTGAAGTCCTTTACCCAGTAAATCCTGGGGCATAGAGTCTGGTCTCTGTCTCACAGCCAAATAAAAAAGGAATGCTTTTGAATTATAAATATTTTATCTGGAACCCAATGAAAATATATGTTCTTCTCCCTAGTGTCATGTCTGTCACTCTTGTTGTGATCCAGTCACCAAAGAGGTCTAAGGGGACAGTCTGTCTCTGCCTTGTAGAAGTGCATCTCCCATAGCACATCCAAAAGAATAAGAAGAGAGGCAGGCTGCTGTCAGCTGCACTGAGCTTTTCAGCAGAATTTGCAAGAAAGAGACTGTGCATGTGGCAATATCCAGAGACATGTAAGAGTAAAACGTGTCGTGAGGTGAAAGGGATAAGGCAAAGATCGTTAGAACTGCCACATGCTCAAGCCTGTCAAGGTTTTACAAGAAAAAATTCAAGCAGTGCCGATGTTTCTAGGAATGTATTGGTACCAAAGCACAGAACTTGATGGGATTCATGAAGAAATTTTTGTGACACTTTTCCTGATGAAAGCATTTCTCAAACCACACACCATGAAACACAGGGCTACCAGGGGACTATCGCCTCTTCCAAGCTCTCTTTAGACTTAAAAGATGACATTGCAGACAAAAAAACCCCCCACTTCTGACACGCACAGGCTTTTGATCTTTGAATATTGTACTGATTGAATGACCTTGTGATAAAAGGAAAGCGTTTGAAACAGAATCTGTAGCTGGACGCTCTGCTTGATATCTGCAAGGTTGTGGGTAAAGCAGTTACTAGGGTTAAGTGTATATGGCACTTTTCTACTTCCTTATATGTTTTGAAAGTGAAGCAAAAAGATGTGTTTAGAAATCTTTGCAAAGCCATTAAAATAACAATAAAAATAACAATTTACAGAACTTGAAACCATAAACAATAGAGAACTTGCTACAGTAATGCTCCCAACTCAGAACACTCTAAAGAAAGCTTTGGAAGTTGTGAAAGCATCCACTCTGTTCTATATATCATCAAATTGACACATTCAGTTTTCCCCCCAGCTGATTTAATTATTCTATTTTGAAATTTCAGTTCTGTTTACATACACATTTAAAAAAAGAAAAAGTGATATATAGGTCAAAACCATATCAAAACTATGTAACCAAGTGTTCTGATTGACTTAAACTGACAAATTCAGTGCCATGAGAATTGTGACATTTTACTGAGATTCAATAGGCAAACACATTTTGATATCTTTAATATTTTCATGGGCTAGGAAAAAAAAAATCCCAACACTTTCTGCCCAACTACAAAAGAACAGATTTTGCAATCAATCCCACATACATTAGTTTCACTGATTAGTACTGCAGAACAGACTCACCAGTTGCATCCATTTCTGAATGTCATTTCCAAGCCATGCTATTCTATTTTTGTTTTTGTTGGTTCTCATAGAAGTGAGAAATTTGAAAGCAGTCTACAGAGATAGAAACAGAAGACACTGAGATTTTCATACACACTTCCATCATCCAACATTTCAACTAAAGTCTCGAACTCTATTTAAATGCTTCACAGTCCTTTCCAGTTCACTGTAGCTAGAAATTTATTTGAATCTTTAGATCATGAGTTCAGAGACAGACATAAAAGTTTTATCAGATTTCTTTCACTGGGAGATCTGTGACCATGGATCTAGCATTGAAGAACTGTCCAGTTTAGAGAAGAAATACACATGTGATAGGGTGTTTCTGTATGCTGACAGTGGCTGTCAATGTAATTTGTATGTATTCTACTTCAAATATTTTTGATCAATATATAGAATACATATGGTAGAGTCAATGCTATGTTGGTTTTTGTTTTATTTCAGATTAAATCTGTCAAAACCAATATTCTAAATTTTGAATCTAAAACTTACAGGTGTCAGTATCTGGCCTGCTGGAATTCTGTGTGGGGAAATTAAACCTAACTTCTGCTATTTCTCACTGCTCCTGGCCACATCAAGTTAAGATAGTTTTCTACATCCAAATCTCAGTGAAGTGGTTGTGTTTTATCCAGCCTTGGGGATGGGCAAATTAAGACATCATGGGCTTGAAGGATGCTTTGGGTTCAACTTACATGTAGTGCTTTCTGGCCTGTTTGGAAGGCCAAGTCAATATCTTAGAAATAAAATAGTTTGCAGATCACTTCTAATTTGCTTTTCACGTTATCGTTCTTACTTCCTTTCTGTCAATTTTTTTCTTCCCAGTTGCATCATAAACACTGTCAAAATGCAAGGTAAGAAGACAAGCTTAGCATTTCTAAAATGAGATGAATTTTTAATGAATTAAATATTTTTATATCTTGTCACACAATCTTTGGCCATTAAATCAGTAACAGTTAGTATTCTTATAGATGTCCTTCAGTATAACACTATGCAGAAATAAATACTAGCTCTGCTCACAAATGTAGTGTAGAGAGATGTCAGCTTGGTGTTGATGTTGCTTTTGAATATGCTGATCCTGCTTCTGGAGTGAGTTTGGGATGCCCTGGAGATCTGTGGTCTCTACTGCAGATTAGAGATGTGCTTTGAGTGAACCAACATGAACCAAATACATAACTTTGTGAATAGTCTTGGTCTTAGATTTATGGTAAAATGCCAAAAAGGAAAAGAAAAATTTGCTGTCAGGGACTAAGACAGCAGAGTGCTCTGTATTGTATCTTCATTAGGACATTTATGTTTTCTTCTTCTGGAAGGCTCTTTAATTTACAAATTTAAAAGCAAGATGACAAGGAGAGCTGGTAATGAACTTTAGCCATGGCAGCATTGAAATTCAAAGGCAAGGACACAGGAGAAGAAAGATTATCATCTTATTAGTGTAGGAGGATAAAGATTATCAGCCTGCACTGATCCATTATTTATAGGAATGCTGTCCTTTTCTGGAGACGTTACTGAGGCGTTTAATGTATTTGTGCTAGAGATTAACATCAATGTTATTTTCTTTAATGCCTGTTTTTAGTGTATGCTGTGCAGGTTGGCATTCAGGAAATTCAGCCAGAGGAGAAAAACAATGGCATTAATTAGGAATGTCAGTCATGGGTGTTAAGAAATTCAGAATTGCCAGTTTTCTAGTGCAGTTTGGTGGTAATTATAATAGACTGTGGAGACAAGCTGTTCTCTGTTCCCTCTGAAGATATGCAGTTTGATGGACTTGTTATGTGCTAATGCAAATCGTGGTGAATGGAATACTGTTTCTAGAGTAAGCTTTGGATTTTTAAAAATTTCTCTTTTGTCTTTAAGGAGCTGTTGCCACAGTTAATTCATCAATAGTACACTTGCCTCTTCTTCAGTGCTGTTCGTCATAGGATGTCTGTCTGCTTCGTAAATTATCCTCACTTTGCAAATGAGAATTTTGGCATAATAAAGCAAAATTAATTTAATGGGGTTTACCTGAGTCAACAACAGAGCTGGACATTGGGGTGGGGTTCCACCTGAGTATTGCTTTTTTTCCCCAGACAGTTAGAAATCAAAGTTGCATACTGCTGAATTTCTGAGGAATGGCTTTCTGTCTGGTCTGCAGGCTGCTGTAAGGCATGTACAATAACATCTGCACAAACCATACTTGTGCTCAGGACACTTATATTTGCTATACAAAGACTTCCTCTCCACTGGAAAATTTATCATCTTCCACAAATGGAAAAAGTTGAAAAACACTAGGAAGGAAAGATGGTACTCTGACACTGTTAGCAAGCTTTGCTGAAAGTACTCGGCTATTTGCAAGATTGGGCTTTGAGCCTGAAATGTAAAAAGAAGGGCATTTTGTTAATAGCAAGTCCATTTAAAATTTATTGTCATTATTTTTAATTAAGAAAAGTCTTCTACAAAGTTATGTAAATCGTAAGCAGTCTAAGAGTTTCTCTTGCAAAAGGAAAACATCAGGCTTGATCTATATTTGCATTTGACTAATGCATTAAAAATCAATTAAATCCATTTGAATAATTGAGGTAAATTAGTGGTAGCAAACTGGGTTGTCCTGACCGAGGATGTAATTCACATCAAACTAGGTAATTGTAAAATAATTAGAAATAATGTATGCACTCCATCTTGTAAACATTTTATTTAAGAATTGTTGGGAGTTGAAATAATAAGGTTAGATTAGAATCAAGAATTGAATTCTGGGAACACTTGGAAAATAACTGAGAGAATGATCCTATTATAAGAGAGTATTCTCTTTTTTCATTTATAAAGTTTCTTACTGTGTTTACAGAGCTTCACTACAGTCCTTCTTTAGGACTTCACTAAGGTGCTAAAGTAACTTCTCATCTGAAGGATTTAATTCTAATACTGTCGACGTGAACTGCAAAAATTCCAGTTGTGTGAAACCCAAAGGCTGTGTGGCGTGGATTGGGACACCTGCAACATGGTAAATGGTAATGGTCTAGCAGAACTATGTGCCCACCTGCGCAGCGAGCACCTTCCATAACCAGCCCTTTAGTTGCTGGCTTTGATATAGATGAAGCACTGCTCAAACCACAGTTATTGCTACAGATTTGTATTTCCAGCAAAGCTGTTAAGTTTCTGAGGTTTTACTGATACCAGGCTGTTCAGAAATAATCGGATAGTTTAATATCAAAAGGGACATAAATAAATTAGATTGCTTGAGGCTAGTTCTACAGTTTTATTCTAAAATTCCTTTAGTGTATATTTGCCTGTAAAATTTCAAATTCTTAAGATGCTCTGCTTTAAAATATTGAACAAATGCTTTATTATAAAATTTGCAAATCCTCACTGAAGTGACTTGGGAAGGTTTTCTTACTGGCAGGCAAGCAAAAAGTAAAAATAGGAATATGCTTAGAATGCTGAGCTTTTTTTCAGAGCTTTATAAACTCAAGTTAAAAGTGCTGACATCTGTCACTGGAATGGAACTGAGAGACTTAAACTTTGGGAGGAATTGCCATGACTGTCAGTTTTAATGTAAAAGCAGATGACCAGAAATTTCTGCACTTCTAGCCCTTTTAATATATGAACAAAATCCCTGAAAACAGTTCATGAGCATTTGCTTTTCCTCAGATTATGGAAAAGACTGCAGTGCCCCTTAGCTGAAATGTTTGTTGCTGAAGTGTTTATTTTAGTATTAATGTTAAAAGCCAATACAAATTTAATCTTTTCATAGCCTTAGCATTTTGTGTTTCAGAACGAGTGATGCTATGAGTAATGGTAATTCTGCTGATTGCACAGAATTGAGGATGAAATACTTCAGTCAATGAATACATTACTGAAATATTTAAAGAGAAACTGCCAGGTTTTCAGGCCCTGGTTGGTTTTACAATTTGGTGGCTTTATTTTATTTATTTTTCTTCTATTATTAAATCAAGGGAAATGATTTTCACTTTGTTCAAGCAAAAGTACTGAACTTAGCGGAGATACATAGCTAGAATGGTGTTACTGGGATGGTGTCCAGTGAGGTCCAGTATACAGGATTTCCAGTCAGGTGCAGTGTAAAGGCCAGAGGATATATTAGGCAGGTTTAAACTCTGAGGTTCTATCTTTCACTCTCTGTCTCTCATCTGGCTTTGTGTTGGCCCTTTTCCTCGTCTAAGAACTTTGAAAAATCAAAATTTCTGCACAAATCCTGAAAATCGTGAAAAATATCTTTTGGTTTTGATCAGCTCCAGCTTTGTAATAGCAAGACACTTTTATGTGAAAAAGTATTGTGATCTGATCCTGATATTGCATTACTAAAAGGAAATTATGGATGATATGGGATGAAGACCAAAAAGCCCCAAGCAATTTGCAGAGGCATAACTGACTGGGCAAGGATCTTCTTTATTTCAGAATCATAACAATGCATGTTACATTTATAAAATGTATAAAATTAATAAAAGGTACAGATCATTGCAAAATATGATTCTGTTCAAGGCGTTTTTTATTCCAGCCTCAATGCCCCTGCCCAAACCTCATCCATTCAATTTGCAACACAAATAGGACTGGTCATAAGAACATTTAAAATAGAAGTAAATGCTGTGCTCGGATGTGCAGGCAGATAGAGAAATATGGCTAGAAAAAAATCAAATTGTAAGAGGAATGGTGACAGCCAGCTATACTAGTAGTCATGGTGGACCAGTGATACAATAGTGGATCAAGTCAAAGTACTTCAAAATGAAGACAATTGGCAAAGCTCAAAACACAGCTGTCTTAATCCCAGTCAAACCTATCCTTGAAGCCAAATAATAAGAAAAACAGAAAACATTGAGGGCAGAATAGATGTATAAACAGAAAAATGAAAATTGGACTTGAATAACAAGTAATTTTTTGTTTGTTTTGCAGTATCACAAAACAGCAAATGCAATGGTTTTGGAAGCAGATTTCCAAGCCTGTACAACAGTTCCATCTGCCCTGAGATTTGTGATTAATTACATTTGCTGTGAGAACGGAATATGGACACTTTTTCTTTCCCACTGTTTTTAGTAAACTCAGCTGATAAAAATGCATGTAGGTTCTTATGACAATAAAATTCCCTTTGGTAGCAGTGAAATAAGTGGATTTTACAGTCGGCTGTATAATCCTCTACTTGTGGAAATACGAGTAGGGAAGTAATCACATAGCACTGTTATGAAGATGAGCTCTTGGCATTTTCTGAACGGTGTGGCTGAAACATCTTTTTCAGGCTAGTCTCTGAAGCACTGTGAACAAAGTAATCAGATTGAGATGAAAAAGTTTAAGTGGATCATCAATATGACAGGAAAGGCTTTGAGAACACTTCAAAAGGTGGAAGATGAGGGTATATCTTCTGTTTCGGTTTTTAATCTTAGTTGATTCTATTGTGCTTGTCTGAAAAATGACCTATTATTTTTCTCAAGAAGAATTCCCAAGTGAAACCAAAGTTGTGTGCTAATGCACTGTAATAAAAAGAGGTAGCCAAATTTTTTGGCTGATATAAACTGGAAATTAATTTAGTTACAGAAATTTGTGATGAAAGTACTGTTTTAATTCGAAAGTACGGATTTCTCGTCTACAATGTTACTTTATTCCCCAGCTGAATGTGAGAAGCCAGGAACGCTTCCCCCATTTCTCCCCAAACCTTCTGCAAGGCTTCAACTTCATCTCTGCAGTTTGTCTCCTGGTGCAAAAACTTTAGAGAACAGCAATGTTCTGTGACATGAATAAACCTCAAGGGTTAAGGATTAGTCTTTGACAAAAGTTGTTATTGTATTTTAGGTTAGGTCTTTGGGTGCTAATTCCAAGCTGTAACAGAGTGAGGCAGGGAATAAACTCTGTGATCTGTGACTTCCCTCTGAGAATGCTTTGCCTCCAGCTTTCTCACAGTGACAGATATGATTTTGCTTGAGTACTATTTGTATAAGCTTAACTTTCTTAGTCTTGCCTGAGAGCAGAGTCCCTTTCAAGGCAACCAGAGGTAGGATGATGGTGCTGCTTCATCCACGTATCAGCATGTGATTCATTTCAGCGAAATGTCTAGTGCTGTATTTGTAGAATTAGTCACGGTGTTAGTAGTTCATATGGTAAAAGGAAACCAAATTATTAGGATATGTTTCTACTTCTTTTGCTTAGTCTCTTGCTACAAATTCAGTTCATGTCCTCATTTCTGTGTTTAATATTTAATGTTGAGGTGAACACTACAAAGTAATTATAGTCTCTTGGCTGTCATGGACTATGGAATTGCAATATTTTTGGTTTTTTGCAGAATCTCCTTATAACTAGTTACTGCATTGTAAAATGCCACGAGGGTCTGGCATTTGGTACTGTTCTATAGTTTGGATGTGTTGCAAACCCAACTTTTTAAAATGTGGATTTAAGCTTCTTTTTCTCTTATCATATCAGAAGGCATTTGAATCTAATTATCTTACTTTGATTTTGTGTTGTATTTCTAAATGAACAGAGCATTTGTCATCATATACAGTAATTTACCAATCTGCAAGAACATTAAGTTGCAATTTAGAAAAACTGTATGTGTATTGTTTGTTAGAGAGACGGTTACTACAATGGCAAATCCATTTTAGGAAAAATGTGACCATGCTGAAATCTATGCAGAAAAGAACAAAAAGAATTAGTCAAGGCCTGCAAAAACATAAGTTGATGTAAGGAACTTCAGGTTAGTCTATTTAGTTAATTTATGCCCAAGATGAATTGGTGATGGTCTCGTAATATCAATGTTAGGAGATAACTTCTAATCCAGAAGAAAAAGGGGGAACAACATCTCTGAGTAAAAGTAGAATTTAAATTCATACAAAAACAACAACAAAGGCAATATAAGAGAGTAGTTTAGCCTTTGAACAGCTTAATTAAGGATACAATATGCTCTCTGTTATTTGACATTTAAATATGGATGCCTCCTGCATAATATGTGGTAAAATTCTGAAGTTCTCTGTCATGCATAAGGCTGAGTTAGTAGGCTTATAGAGTCTACAGCTCTGACTTAAATTTTATGAACTGAAACTTGACCCATATGCCAAAAAATGTAAATTTTACAAGGGAATAAAAATTAAAATATGCAAATTTTCTTGTGTAAATATGAGTTACACTGATATCCTCATCAGTTCATAGGCATGATTAGTGATCATTTCTGTACATTGCTCACTGTATTTAGTGGGGTATTCCTATCTGACTTTTAGCTGGTATAGATCCTTCTTCTCTGGCTGTTTACAATAGCGCAACACTCAACCAGCATCATCAGTAATATCCAGTATTCTTCATGGAATAAATGGGACAGAATCAGTAAGAACTTCTTTTACATTAGCCTTTCTAGTATGATGCAAAAAATCATAAAGCCTTTAAGAACAGCTTTTAAGAACACTAATTGAAATTAGTATTAATGTAACGGAATAAGCCCTGTTTGTGTTAGCTTATTTAATCAGACTTTTCTGAAAGTAGGAGTATATAGAAAGCTTGTGATTTGTTTTGTACAGTCTATTTCTCAGAAATATAAGTGTGTATGTTCAGACAAGCGTACTTTTGCATCATCATCTCACTCTAAGGTATCCTTTAGTGCTTTCTCCATCCTCTATCTATCTACAGAGCCCTGTAGTTGTGTTTGGTTACTCTACAGGTTGCCCTTGTCTGTCAAAATTCCTCTGTTTGTCTGCCTTACATCTCTGATGATGTTAAACTCCATCATCTCAGCACTACTGTGGCTAAGGCTGCCCTGAGCCTTCACAGCTGTTAGCAGATTTTATTTTTGCTTGTAGCAAGTCCAATAAAGCATATACTGTAGTTGTCTTATTGTCACCTGTGTTGTCTCATTGTCACCTATGCTAAGATGCTGGTTTTGACTCATACCAGAAGCCTTCTTGATTGTTTGGTCCAGACCTGTTGCACCTCCAGGAGGTATTAAAAGTGGTTCCAGTCCCATAGGAGAGCCTGTGATTGTGAGGTGTTGTACGTCTCTGTGAAGAAGGCTTCTGCTTCTCAAAAAGATTGGTAATACCATGACAGTGTTAATCTCTATAGAAGAGAAACAGTTTTACAGTTTTTCTTAGTCCATTTTGTTCTTCAATGTTGACTTCATTACAAGCAGATGGGTATTGTGTGCAGTCCACAAATTCCTGTTCAGAATTCAGTGTGTGCCTTTGGAGTTTTGTGACTGATGCATTTTCTTTAATGGAAAAGTAACCTACTAGCAGATGAAGGCTAATGCTCCTCCACATGCCCTCCCCGTGTTTGTTTCTCTTGCTGCTGGAGTGCAGGTCCCTGTTCAGTGTCAGTACAGGTGTGTCCTCCTCAGAGAGGACAAGGGCTGAACGGTCCCTGTGTGCCTCTCTCCCAGGTGTGTTTCACTCTCGGTTTCAGAGATCTGAGGAGAACGTTCTGCTGTCACTCATTCCGTAGCTCCTCTCCGATGCAGATGGCTCCACTGGCACAAGCAGAGCGCTTCAGGGGAGGTTTTCTAGGAATGCTGTATGAAATACTGACTTAACTACTCAACTGTGGAAAGAAAAATTAGAACAAAATATGTTCTTGTAGATTCTGTGTCAAAAATCGGTGGTGTACACCAGACTGCAGCTTTGCTGTGAGACACACTGTCCCACGGTGCTCATCGGAAGGGCCTAAGGTAAATCCCCATCAGTTCCCCCGCCCGTGGGTTTGTGAGTGCAATGCTAATGCTTCAAACTGTAAGGAAATGCACCAACACTCTCCACATGATACTCATCCTTCAGGATGACATTTCAGGTGTGGTGAGGTGACGGTGAAGCTGCCGCCGGCTCTGTGGGGCACGAGGCACGTGCAGTGGCCAGCGCTGCCTGAGGGGAGGGAGTGTGAGGGACCAGTGGTGGGCGGCAGCTCTCGCGAGAGCGGGGCGGTGCCGCGGGCGGTTTAAAAAAGGCGGGAAGTGGAGGGGAGCCGCTGTGAGGAGAGCAAGGCTTGTGAGGTACCCGGGGCTGTGTCAGGGGGCTTCCCAAACCATTCTGTTATCACTGTTCTTATTATTTCTTTAGTATTTGATGTTTTTCAAAAGAATCTGTACATTCTAGACCTTACAACAGGTGTGATATTCCACATGAGGTGATCGAGCAGTCTCAGATGAGGTGGTTTAAGCACCAGCTTGTAAAAGTAAAAAACAAGTTAGATAAATTGTACAATAAAATTAAACTTATGGACTGTAAGGCCTGTGAGACGATCTCTCACATCTGCGAAGATCAACTCCTATCACTGGATGCATAACCAGGGTTTATCTCAACTGGTATGGAAGCAATAACGAGACGTCTCTGCACCCTGAGACACAGCACGGCAATGTACGAGAGCCGCTGCTCTTCCCTTCTGCACCCTGAGACACAGCACCGCGGTGTACGAGAGTCTCTGCCCTTCCCTTCTGCACCCTGAGACACAGCACCGCGGTGCACGAGAGCCGCTGCCCTTCCCTTCTGCACCCTGCGACACAGCACCGGGGGGAGCCGCTGCCCTTCCCTTCTGCACCCTGAGACACAGCACCGCGGTGTATGAGAGCCGCTGCCCTTCCCTTCTGCACCCTGAGACACAGCACCGCGGTGTATGAGAGCCGCTGCCCTTCCCTTCTGCACCCTGAGACACAGCACCGCGGTGTATGAGAGCCGCTGCCCTTCCCTTCTGCACCCTGAGACACAGCACCGCGGTGTACGAGAGCCGCTGCTCTTCCCTTCTGCAAAGGGCCCTGTGCCGGGGGAAGCATCGGAAAGATGGAGAGGTGACTGGTAATGAAACAAAAATCTGAAAAAGCATAGGGAGTAAAAACAAAAAAAGCCCCACTGTTTAAGAACAGGTTAGAAAAGATGATTGAACTGAAATTTCTCTACACAGGAGGATTCTGTCTGTTTTCCCCTGAGGTTATTCATTCGCTTGTTTCATTGTTCCATGAGCATCCTTGCTGCTAGGAAAGGGATACTGAAGCACAGAGGTTGCAAAAGCAGGGGAGCATAATAAAGTACATCCCTGTGTAAAAAAATCCCTCTGTATATTTCCCTGGGAGTGCATGCATGTATGTATTTGAATGCAGCTATTGAGATGATTCTTGCCATGTTACGAAAAAGGCACACTCAACTTTCATCAGAGTTTGTAAGACTGTTACTATTCCTGACACCTGGTTCCTCACTTCGTATTTCTTTACACAAGACAAAGGAAATACAAGACAAGTCAGGAGATGTTAACGTACTGTTACTTTTTCTTCTAGTATTGATGCTTGGCAGCAATTTTTCCTTCAGAGCAACATCCCTGACCCTGCCTCGTCACATCTTTCCCTTTCATCCCACTGATTCCCCTTTAATGTTATATTCCATGAAGATAATATTTATCATAGGTAGGAAAATATAAATCAACCCTCTGCAACTGTGATTAACGTAGGACAGATTGTAAGCATATTGTTTTCATTAGAAAGCAACTACTGAATGTTTCCATTTAACTCGCTGACTACTGCAGTTGCTCACCAGATGATAGAAAATGTTCATGTTCTTAAAATAGTGTCTGTTACAGTGACTTTTATATAACTTATTTCATATTGAAAACAAAACATAGCCGGCCATGTGGAGAATCAAGGAAATGAGTTCTCATTGCTTAAAACTGTGTGATCTGAGCTAAATGCACCGCTTTGCAACTTGTTCATTTATGGCCACATTGAGTCCTATCTCGAGTCACATGTTATTCTGTGAATAGGGTTGTGATGTTGACTTTTTTTAAGATAAGCCACCATGCAATATACAGCCATTCTGGCTCAAAATTAGGTGATGTGTTAAGTAGACTTATTTGAGATTATTTCTGTGGGACTTCTACCTGGAGATATTGTTTTATCGTAATTTTCATTTCTCAGAAGAAAACACGTCCTGATTGCAAAGTGTTAGGGTGAAGCTACAAATGTGAACTAAATGAAATTTAGAGACTCAGCAGCTGAAACTGAAAGTTAATAGCTGTTGTAGATGCTAACCATGTTTTCATATAAGAATTCTTTTTATTGTAGTTCTCTAGGTGGTATTAAAAGGGCACAAAGTTCACAAGGCTAACGTCACTTTCCATTACTCCATTCAATTAAGCATGGTGTGTCACGTTGTGATACAATTACACCGTCACTATTTTTACTTCAAAAGACTTTTTATGAGAAAGATCCATCAGTTACCATCATGCAGGATAATGAGGATGCACTCTGAAATGATTCCCTAATTGTAAACCCAATGCCTCCGAAAAGCAGTTTTTGCCGCTCTTTGGCAAATTGCTGTGTTACTATAGTTCGCTTTTGGCACATTGTGCTCTCTGTTAAATGTACCAAGTGTTTGATATCTAATTATGCACTTATAGGTTTTCAGAGAATCAGAATGCAAATAGTTGTTGCAGAGTGAACTCTTACTTCTAGCTCTCCAGATGATATTTTTTTTTAACTCAGGTACTACAGCAAACCACACTGAGAGCTATTAATGTAAATTAATTATTCCCCCTGCTGGCTTCTTTACAACTTAGATGAGGGATTATTAAATGCATCATGCCTTGCAAATTTGCATGCATTAAAAGCCTTATCATTGCCTGTGCACTGTTGGCCTCCGTCAGGGGTCCAAGAATTAAAAAATTATTGCTCAACCGTTTTAACTGGTAAGTGCTGATCACTGCCCATATGGCTTTAAAATATAGCAAAATAGGTAATTCTGATGATAGACCCTCCTGATAATGTGACATCTCTAACATTGTCCAGGGCATGTGAATCATACTGCCCTTTGGTACTGCAAAGCTACCATGAAGAAAGGAATTGTAGGATGTGGCAGAATAGGTATTTTTCTAATTTTTTTTTTTTTTTAATTTCTGGTTCAAACAAGTAAAGAAAGTAGATAACCGTGGTAACCCAGAAAAGTGTGGGAAAATATATCTGCTGGTGCACGTCCACGGAGAGTTGAAGAGATGTGTAGAGGGAGGTTTATTTATTTATATACCATTTTATTCTATTTTTATTTGGCATTTCATTCTAAACAAAGATAAAAATTTCTGGAAAAATTAAAAGTACAGAAAGTCCAAACACCTTTTGTGTGTTTCAAATAATTTTGTTTGAACACAATTATAAAACATTTAATTTATGAATATTTCAACTTTTATAATGATTTTAAGTAGAGAACGCTGAAATGAGGTAATTTCAAAAATCAAAACAAACAATTGATGAAATGCTAATATCAGTCTTTAATTTAAAAAAAAATTTTCAAGATTGACATGTACTTACAGAGTGTTTTGAAATAAAACAGCTATGAAATGTTATTTTTGAGGAAATCTTAACTATTGAAGATGTTAAGCATACTGAAACAGACTTCAAGTAGAGTTGAATAGTTTGGTTTCACTGAAAATAGTGTGTGTGTCAGAAACACTGGGTGACAATAGAAGAGTAAGGGCCCTGAAACATTACTGGCCAGGTCCTTTAGTTGCTGTAATGTTTTTTGACTGTTCCAGGCAGTTTGTGTCCACATAAAGTCACCCACTCACACATTTGTAAAGCTGAGGGAGAAGGATTAAGGGAACTTTGATGAGATATTTTATTTTATTTTACTCTTTGGGGCTTTTCTGCCCTCCCCTTATGTTTTTGTACTATGTACCTCTTTAATTTGGCTGAAAATGTGACCACACTAAGCTATTAATTCTGATGTTGATTAGGAAGATTGCATCCGTGGGAGTTTTGAGACAGATGCTGAATTTCTGCATGACTGTGGCATCTGTCATTATTACCTAAGTCTTGTCTGTATGAGAAAGAGATTCTTGAAAGTGTCTAGGTATTTATAAAAGCTTATCATCTCCAGGATGGTTGTAATTGTCTCATTGTTGATAACGACAGTGTCTTGCTGATTTCCTATCTTAAAGAACTCAAGAAGGAAAACAAAAATCTTAAAACTGTATTTCATACTTTACTGAAGATTAGTTAACCTAATTTTTTTCATATTTACATAATGTTAGAGTAAACACATGGACAGCTTTTTAGTCTAGGTTTTTAAGTTCTTTTTGTAGGTGAAAAGTTTATACATACACATTTTATTATTTCTTTAAAAAGTCTTTCTTATGAGTGCTTTCTGAAAAATGTGTCCTTAGAGATTTTTACATTTCAGCATTTTAGGACTATTCAAAGCTTACCATTGTGCTTCCCTGTGTTTTTTGCAAAAAACAGTTCAGCTTAATGTCTTTATCAATGATCTGGACAAGGGGATTGTGCACACCCTCAGTAAGACTGAAGACAACACCAAGTTGGGCAGGAGTGTTGATCTGCTGGAGGGTAGGAAGGCTCTGCAGAGGGATCTGGACAGGCTGGATTGATGGGCTGAGGCCAACCGTATGAGATTCAACAAGGCTGAGTGCTGGGTCCTGTACTCGGGTCACAACAACCCCTTGCAAGGCTACAGGCTTGGGAAGAGTGGCTGGAAAGCTGCCCAGTGGAAAAGAATCTGGAGTGTTGGTCAACAGCCAGCTGAACATGTGCCAGCGGTGTGCCCAGGTGGCCAAGAAGGCCAGCGGCATCCTGGCCTGTATCAGAAACAGTGTGGCCAGCAGGACTAGGGCAGGGATTGTGCCCCTGTACTCGGCACTGGTGAGGCTGCACCTCAAATGGTGTGTTCAGTTTTGGGCCCCTCACCACAACACAGACGTTGGGGGGCTGGAGTGTGTCCAGAGAAAAGGTGTGAAGGGTCTGGAGCACAAGTCTTCTGAGGAACAGCTGAGGGAACTGGGATTGTTCAGCCTGGAGAAAAGGAGGATGAGGGGAGACTTTATCACTCTCTACAAGGACCTGAAAGGAGGGTGTAGTGAGGTGGGTGTTGGTCTCTTCTTGAAAGTAACAAGCTATAGGATGAGAGGAAATGGCCTTAAGTTGCACCAGGGGGAGCTGTGGATTAGATATTAGGAAAAATTTCTTTACTGAAAGGGTTGTCAAGCATTGGAACAGGCTGCCAGGGAAGTGACTGAGTCTCCATCCCTGGAGGTGTTTAAAAGACGCGTAGGTGTGGAGCTCAGGGACATGGTTTAGTGGTGGACACGGCAGTGCTGGGTTAACTTTTGGACTTGATGATCTTACAGGCCTTTTCCAAATGAAAGAGTTCTATGATTCTGTAATTGAAATGTTGACAATAGAGAAACTGCAAATACTGTTGTTACTGATAGGTTGGTTCATGTGTTGTTTTTCTTTTCATTTTTTTTTTTCTTTCCTTGGGTCATTATATCTTTCCTCTTTTCCTTGAGAATGTTAGTAAGTAGTGATCATGGTCCACTGTGGTTTTTGCATTTGTATGACAGGTAGGACAAAGGCACTTTAGGCTAAAACTGGACATCTTGTGTATTATGGTAATGCAAATAAATGTTAAGACTACATTGAAAGGTCCTCAAAATTAAAGTAACTTGGTTACTTCAGAGTTCAGTCTAAAGACTTCAGTCTCATTAATTAAATTGAACCCTAATGTGAAATCAGGGTTTTTTTTTTTTCAGTTTGTTGTTGAATAGACAGTAACAATAAAAATTGAGAGAAAAAATGGAAACTGGTGATAGATTCTGGGAAAGATTCATTTTTTCACAAAGCATAACTGACAGCCATGTGTCTGAACAATTCTGGTCATGTGGTTTTAAAAATGTTTAAATCTTAGAAGATGGCAACTATTCTCAGCAGAATGGCTGAACTGTGTACAGGCATACATGTGTTTATTGAATTCAGTTATTTCTGCCTGCATGCTAATTATTTTGAGACAGGTTTCTTAGATTACTCAATGAAATGTTAGCGTGTATTTCACAATATGGTATTTAAGCATTTTCCTTGTTCCCTAATCATTCTACCTGCTTGCTACCAGTTAGACATGATTTGTTTTCGGTCTGCAACCAAATGAAGTTGGACTAAGTTAATGCTGGGGTTATTAACGTTTCATGATTATTTCTCAGGACGTATGTGACAAAATTGAGTAGGGTGGACATGGAGTATGTTATCAGAGAAGGAGGATTTGGTTTGTGTTGCTCTTTGCTAGATAAAAAGTTGAGATTTGGGCGTATTTTCCCTTTGGTGAAAGGAAACTTCTCTTTTACAGTATTCATTGCAATACTGTGCTTCAGTATATTATGTGTGAATCCTTGGAGATTTTCTACAAGCTGTGTTTATATTATTCCTGTAATGAAGAAACACTAAACAGTTAATAAATATGTCAGAAGGCTTTCCAGTGCACTTTGTTTCCTTGATAGCAGCATGTTTTGTGTCTGTAGCTACGGTATTCTACTGGGTGAAGATAAATGGATTTCATAATCTCACACTGGGGAGAAAAGTGAGACTGGAAAAGATTGGAGCTGCATGAGCTGGATAACTTAAAATTATAGCTCTGAGAGGCAAAGCTCTGAAAAACCATTAAGGACATTACCTTCTTGATTGGAGATTCTGAAATTGATGTACTGCCTTCGGTCCTGTTATGTTTTCAAACTTTCATCAAGTTTATATTATCTTCCACCTGGCTGTTATGAATTGCTGGTCTGAAAATAAATTGTTTGTCGTAGTGTGTCTGTTATAAGTAGATTCATCTTCAAAACAACATTATCCTGTCTTAAAGACTGGTTTTAAATCCATCAGCAGAATATGAGCTAAAGTGCATCATGTTATTTGGACGTGTTATTCATTGAGATCATTTCCTGATGGATTTTTGCTTAATATGTTGAATTATCACAAAGGAGAATGCTTGATCCATTATTAGTTTTAAGAAATACCACAACTAGTGATTACAACTGTAAAAAAAGAAAAAAGTGAAATGAAACATTAGTTTTGCAAAGTAGGCTCATAAATTCATTTTGTCTGAAAGAACGGGTGCCAGATCACTGTCTGTAGGTAGTGCTACCATTATGAAAAGATTTCGTAAGAGGATAGGGAAAACTTCTCTTACAGTATGATGCCTTTAGAGAGAAATGTCCTGTTTACCGGTTTTCCAATTAAGAGCTGGGCATATCCAGAGAAATTCAGAGAATTTGAAATTGTCGGGTATGGCCAGCCATCCTTTAAGAAACACCCAGCAGCTTCAATAGCTTTAAAAATAATTAAAAGTTCATTATATATTAATCACTGGGTTACAATTTGTGGTGGGTCGACCTTGGCTGGCCACCAGGTGCCCACCAGACTGTTCTCTCCCTCCCCCTCCTCAGCAACACAGGGGGAGAAAGCAAGATTAAAAACTCTTGGCTTGAGATAAAAGCAGTTTAATGAAAATAAGCAAAGGCCACACGCAGAAGCAAAGCAAAAGCAAGACCAAAGGAGATGTATTCTTAACTTCTTGTCAGCAGGCAATGTCCAGCCACTTCCTGGGAAGCAGGGCCTCAATATGGGTAGCAGTTGTCCATGACATGGGGAAGCCCTCGGCTTTTCTGACAGAGACCAGCTGTGCAGCTCCCACTGCCAAAACTTGTTACCCACACCCAATGCAGATTACCTAGGTAACATGCTCTTGGGTTAATCAGAGACAAGCAATTAGCGTGGGCTTGTTTATGTCACCACTCTTTTGTAGACTTTAGAATAGTCCTGACCACATTCAGTGCCATTGGAGATTTCCAAGCCCTCGGCTTTTCTGACAGAGACCAGCTGTGCAGCTCCCACTGCCAAAACTTGTTACCCACACCCAATGCAGATTACCTAGGTAACATGCTCTTGGGTTAATCAGAGACAAGCAATTAGCGTGGGCTTGTTTATGTCACCACTCTTTTGTAGACTTTAGAATAGTCCTGACCACATTCAGTGCCATTGGAGATTTCCTCCTCTTGTTTAGAATAGTCCTGACCACATTCAGTGCCACTGGAGAGTTTTCTTCCTCTTGTCTGTCTACACAAATATTTCTGTGCATTAAGTTTTAATGCTCACTTTGGGGAAAGGGATTGCCAAACAGCCAGTTCTTCACATTAAGTTTTAATGCTCACTTTGGGGAAAAGGATTGCCAAACAGCTAGTTCTTCGAGTGCAATTTTCCCAGTATTGTCCAGGAATTTATCAAATCCCTCTATTTTCTGTCCTGTTGGTACACAAAGATCAGATAGAGAGTCTGCTGAGGCTGATTTGAATATGCTGGTATAGAAACACGTTATGAAAATGAAGAGTAGTGTTTTTTCTCACATCTGCAGGTCTATCCAGTTGACAGTCTTCACTGAAAACATTTTTTTAAAAAGTGAAATTATCTTCCAGCATTTTTTATTTTTAAAAACATGTTTTAAAACTTTTTTGTTTTTAACCTCAGAAATAAAATTCTGAAATAATGCAAATTTCAGGTAATTGCTTAGGGGAAAAATGTTGGCTTTTTTCCAGAGAATCTTCCAGTTTCTTGCCTCATATTTAAGGGATAAGAGACCCTAGGGTCAAAGTAGAAAACTTTAAGCCACGTAGATATTTCAGATAGGAGACGTGAGCCACAGTGAAGAGTGCAATAATGAATATTTCACAGGAGTACATTGAGAGTAGAAATTTGAACATCACCTGCCAAAGGGCACAAGATAAGTTGATAAAAGACTCGAATCTTACAAAGGGCACAAGATAAGTTGATAAAAGACTCAAATCTTATGTATCTGGTTTTCTAACACTAGGATACTTTCAGAGAAAAGGTAAGACAGACTAGATTTCAGGGATATTTTTAGTGATGGTTCCTGAAGGTTTTGACTTCTTTTGCTTTGTCTCTGTTTATCACTGCTTTTAGGGCCAGTCAAAACTCAGAATTTCTATTGCATGAGAAATGTCTATATTTCAAAATTTGTTTTCATTCTGAGTTGAAAATATTTTTTGGTGTTGAGTTTTTTACCCATATCTTAACTGATGTATAGGGCCAGTCAAAACTCAGAATTTCTATTGCATGAGAAATGTCTATATTTCAAAATTTGTTTTCATTGAGTTGAAAATATTTTTTGGTGTTAAGTTTTTTTACTGATGTATTTCACTGTTTCCTAGGTAGTAACAGCTGGTAAGTTTCCAGCACAGTGCGTTTCCATGCACGTGACTCCCACCCAAGCTGGTTCGTACATTGGTAAAACATTTCTGGTGACTCACATTTGAAAAGACGAGCATGTTACTGTCAGAAGAGCTAGCACAGGAGTAGACAAGGCTAAACATAGAAAATATTCTGAAGAGATCAGAGAGAAATCAAATATATAACTTCCAGTATTCCCAGTAGTAAGTTTCCATTAAGCAGAAATGATGAATTGCCAAAGCCCCTTTACAGATCTGCGAGTCCACTGGAAGGGCTGCTGTCATCCATGTTCATACTTACAGCTGGTGATTACTGAAAAAAATGTCATTACACTTACCCTGGAAAATTCTGCAGCAAATATGATCTTTGCAGATGGGGTGAAATATTCTGAGCCTGCACAGAAGTGTGATTATTAATCCTTGCTTGCCCCTTGCCCACGGTGAAATACAGAGGCAGCCGCTAACTGGGGAAGAGTGTGGGAACTTCAGCCTGGAGATTTAAAAAATGAAGTGAAAATATGGATCATGTGTTTAAAGGATGTTTAAAGATGAGTTGGGCTAATCCAGGGAGTCTTTTTCAACTGAAGAATAATGTTTTACTTGAATATTTCCTAGACTTATTTAGCTTGGAAGGGACCTCAGGAGGTCATCTTGTTCAATATCCTGCTTAAACTTTGGAGTTAGATCATGTCACTCAGGATTGTGTCCTGTTGAGTTTGGATTATCTCCAATGAATAGGCATTCCACAGACTTTCTGGGGAACACATTGCTCAGTATACAGACAATTTTTCCAGGTAATTAATCAGAATGTATTTTCTTGCAACATGTGTCTGTTGTCTCTTGCCCTTTTGCTGTGAGCATTTGAAGAGAATCTAGTTCTTCCTTTTCTATAACCACACCTAAGGTGAGACCAACCCCCTTAATTTTAAAACTTCAGGCTGACTAAACCCAGTTCTCAGTCTCTCCAGACTTGTGCTGTAGCCCTGTAGTCATCTTGGTGGCCCTTCCCCTCTGGACTTCCTGCAATCTATACATGCTTAGTACAGGGAAGATTGGATGCAGTACTCTGGTGACAGTCTCAGGTGACAAATATAATAGGGTCAAACAGAGAGCAGAAAAAATAATTTGAAAGGGCTGTCGAAGGGAGTGAAGACAAACAAATCTCAGGTTGTTTAAATATCAAAAGTCAATTCTGACAAAGTGTGCCATAACAATAAGTTTCAGCTCTTCACAGGGGTCCTGTAGAAGAGATACAGAAACCTAATTTTCCTGTAGGAATTCAGGGATCCTGAAAGAGATTTAACTTTTAAGCAGTCCATAAGATAAATACTATCTTTGTAGAGTACTGAATTTTATATCAGGAAGAAAGGTCATAATGTCTATAGGGTAATGCTAGAGGTGTTCGAAAAAAATGAAAATTGAAAAGTTTTGACTAAGAAATAAGTTCATGTCTATTAAAACATTAAAATTTGTGCTTGAAGTAGGAACTTTCAGTTATTTTTCAAGAGAGAGCCTTCAGCTCTATCAGAAGTTATGAGTTTGATATAGATAATGTTGAATGAGACTCTTTGGAGTGTTTTACACAAGAGATCAGACCACAAGTTTTATTGTCCAGTTAATGTGGTTTTTTAGAGGCATTGAATGCACAAGAATAACATCTTACCTTTTGAAAAGACTTGGATTTTCTGTTGGTGTTTGCTGTTTAATAATCTGAAAATCTTTCCTGTCATCTACTGGGTGCTTACATTGGATATTCTTCATGCATCATGTGTTCCTCCTGCTTTCCTTTGTTACACTTCAAGGATTGTGGCTCCTCAATCTCAGATTTTTTCCTCTTGTGCCTACTGCAAAAGGAACAAAGTCCTTGTCAAAAACCATAACTATTCTTGCCAGAGGATCTGATTCCTTGATGGGATAGATGCCAGCAACGTAATAAATCTGTTAAACTGTTTTGTCATTCATCCTCATTCTTACTTACAGGTTAGGAATGGCTTGATCTTGACCCCTAGAATATGTACTTAAATAAAACTATGTGAAACTGTTATATTAGAAACCATGGCATTAAGACCCATAGCCCAGAAACTTAGAGCATAGTCAGCTTGCCCAACAAATGTTTTTCTAAACTTTCTGCTGTGCAACAGGCCTGTACAATAGGCAGTAAAGCCTCTTCAGTTATGTGATCAAACCCCCAATGATTTAGAATTAAATTTCAACAACATAAGTAATCCTTCTGGCTTTGCAGCTCAGGGCACATCAAACTGGAAATCCTGTTAAGAAAATGTGTCTATATTTATAAGGACAGGAGGTTCCAAAAGTGTAGTTGAAGCCAAAGCTTTTAAGCCGTTAGATTCATAACAACAGGAAAAGCTAGTTAAAAATAATTGTGAGGAAATCACTGCACTTATTGAGAGTTTTGACAACTAAAAAAAAGGATAAATAATCTCCACAAAAGTGAGGAATGGCAAAATAACTTTCATGAGAGTAGAAAGCACAAGTAGAAATATTTGAAGTATTAATATGCATGTTCTGTTGACATATGTGCAATAATCTGTGCAAAGTGTCCAAGTACTGTACACAACAAATTAATTGTTACACTTCTAGCATTGTAATGTATTTGTGTGAGTGGTTTGCATATTTCAGCTCTGTTACATTCATTTATGTTTGAAATAAATGTCATGTCTGTTGGACACCTACACTGCAGTCAGTTTAATTGAAGAAGACTCAATATATCAAGTGGAAATGTCTGAACTCCTGAAGGACCTTGGGATTTGGCCTTGAGTATTTATAAGGAAAAAATGTAAGTGGCAGCTACTTCTAGACTTGCAAGGTTAAAGAAATTGATTTTGACTAATCCAGATTGTTCCATTTGAAAGCAGGGCCTTACTCTATCAGATGTGCTATTTATATATCTATATACATGCGTGTGTGTATACATATATACTATAAATGCCTACATCCATATCTGTCTGCATAATAAGAGACAAACCCTCTTCTATAATGTCATGTATTGGGACAGAAATTTAAAGAAAGGCAATGAGAAAATTATCTATGTGTTCTGAATTATATTGTCAAGATTTTAGGAAGCTAGGGAGTTCAAACCTTCACTCCTGTTGGATTTCAGAAATTACTGAAAGTATTTTTTAAAATTTTGCTGAAATTAGATACCCAAGATAGCAAAGAAAATCCATTGCAGAACTGGCAGTTGTGCTTAGCTCTGCATTGGCTCGGGTTAGTATGTTAACAACGATGACACGCTTTGTCCCAAGTCTTCTTACAATGTTACAGGGCAGATTTATAAAAAAAGAACTGGGCTATTTTCTATGGATGTTAAAGACAGCATGAATTTTCATCTAAGAAGAAGAACTGGTCTTTTCGGCCATGGTGTCACTTCAGCTGTTAATTCTGTCTCTTCTTTGTTTAGTTGTTCTCCTAAACTTGCAAATATTTGATTTTCTGTAATCCCATAACTACACAAATCTTGCTCTGCAAGCACATGGATGCTCCTGTCTTGTCTTCATCAACATAGCTTCCAGAATGAAATGTTTGCTACATCTGGACCACTGTAGGCAAATTCTTTTGAAATATTTTGTGAGGAAAATGTTTCCTAGATCTAAGATAAAAACTGTACAGTGCATCAACGATCAAGTTTGTGGCTATGGGAACTGACTGTAACAGTTTTTGTTACACTATGGTGTAGTCCTAATATTTGTGAAACTGAAGATTTGGTCCAAATATTGTTACTCATTTAAAAGAAATGTAAGCTTGTGGTAGATTATATCATTCTTTTAGATGAGCATACTATGAGAGATCAGTTGAATTCAGTACTTTAATTGCAGAACTGGTATATGTGTAATATTTTATTGCAAAGGTAGATCCTGTTGTATGTTTTGCTGGTAAAATAAAATCAGATAGAGGGCTGTCCATTGCAGGTACCCTGTAGATCCGTGGGGGTTACAAGTTACAACATTGCCTGACAGAAAATCTATAACAATGTGTTTTTCAATAACTGTGTTGCATATTTGTTATGTATTCACATCACTCATTGTCTGTTCCACGGTAATATCGAAGATGATGTCCAAATGTGTATTGAGAAATGACAAGGAAAGAAGTGTTTCTGTAGAGAGGCAAACTTCTTATCCTGCTTGCATATTTTAGAGTCTCAGAAAAATCCACATACCCATCAAGTTTGGTACTTTTTTGTTTCCAAATCATTCCCACCAGTCTAGTTGATCCAGAAAGGTGAGAATAAAAAAATGTTCCTGAAGACAGTAGCTCTGAAGTTGCGGGCACTATACTGTGTTAAAGCGAACGTGTGGCTAAGGAGTTTGCATATTGCCTTTTTCACACTTGAACAACAATGTGTAGAACAAGCCTGAGGGATAATAATTTACCAGTCTCATTTCCCAAGACTGTTATTTCTCATCTTGACACACTATTAAAATCATTTAATTATCAGTATTTTGCTTTGTCATTGTTACTGATGTTTCCATTATTTATATTTCTAAAACTTTGAGTGCCCGCATATAGATCCCCCCTCCCCCTTTATGTGTATGTCATTTAGCAAAGATTTGTATTGGATCATCTTTTCTCTTGCAAACTTTCTGGCTAATTTCAGTCTCTAATGGGTGTTCTGAGGTACGATAGCATCTCCACTGAAGCCAGTATGAATCTGCACACAAGTAGTAAAGAGGAGAATTTGACTGCTTGGTTAATGTTCCGACAGTAGGGTTTTGGTTTTTTTTATTTAGGGAGGGGTGAATGAGAACAATACTCAGGAAAGCTCTTACTCGTCTGCAGCCACAAATTAACTTGTGTAACAGAAGCTGGAAGCTGCTGTTAACACTTGATAATGATCTAGCTCATGTTCAGAACCCATTGCACTAAATAATGACCAGGAAATGCCTTCTCCAACTCACCTGTTTTGGGAGTATGCTGTCTTTCAGATGAGACGCTCCTGGGAGAGGCAGGCTTCTCTGTTCCTTGTGCTTAACAGACTTCACTGCAGCCAATGTCTGTAGGGTTCAGCTGTGTTTGTGTAAGGAGGCAGTTCCAGTGTGCTTTGTTGGGGATTTGTTTCATCCATTGGAAAGAACAGCATGAGAGGAATTTCACTGATATATGAATTTCAGCAGTCTACCTACTTATGCCGGGGGCATCTTCAGAGACTATGGAAGTTAAGGGCCTACCAGAGGTGTCCTCTGTCCCAGCCTGCAAGAAGTACATTAAGTTCATGCTTAAAATGATCTCTTGTTAACTTTAAGATCATGCACTGTTTCATGGAATGTTAGAGAGGCCAGAATGGGATTTCATGGAAGAAGACAGACCCTGTTTTTTAATTCCTAAGTACCCCTCAAAAAAGGGGGGTACTTGAGCCTTTGCCTGTGCTCAGGCTGCAGACTTCCCATGTGGAGCTGTTTGTTAACTAAGGCTTTGATTTACTTCTGTTGTAATTCATGAAATGTGTCCTTCAGCTGTTCTCGGTGGTCACTGGGACTTAGAGAAGTTCTTCATGGCTAACAGGCAGCCATGTCAATACCTGTACATAGTGAAAACAATAAATACAAGTGGTCAGTTATCTACTAGAAGTATACTAGTACACTTGTCTATACTACTAGTATACTGCTACTATAGTAGAAATATAGCTGTTCAATATGCATGTACACAAGCAGTTTGAATTTACGGTTGCCAACATGCAAAGCAGCGTACTTTAAAAAATAGTGGGATTTACTGGATATCGTTTTCTCATTTAGTTCGTCATTCTGACAGTCTTTGGTGCAGCTAACAGGGTTTGTCTATGCCTCTCCCATGTTTCTCTCTTGGGAGTTCTTCAATTTCATTGTATTTGCTATTTTAAAACCTGGTGTAAATGTGTCAAGTCACGGTGCCCTTGCTAGTCCTGTACAGGGTGAAGTGCTGAGGCATGGGGATAGTCAGTTCTTTCCACTGACGTGTACCAGACAATGAGTCTGACAATGCAGTAGGAGTATATGCTGGGGAATGGGTTTGGGGTTTCATCAGGAGAAGATGGGTGGTACTGGCAGTTTACTCTAGCTGCTGCTGTTCTGTAGTAGACAGATCATCATCTGTCTGGAGACTGATTTTAACAGAGCACAGTGCAGAGCTGCTTCTTGTGCATTTGCATCCAGGGTAGTACCCAAAATAATAAAGGCATGGTGACCTACACTTCAGCGGCATACTGCATAAACTTGTTGAAATCTTGCATGGACACTTGGGCAACTTGCTAGTGCTGCTGTGATTTTACTCCCAGGGTTACGCATGGCAGATTGGTAATCCAAGGACAGCAGCTGGAACATGGGAAAATCTGGATATATATAAATAAGGAAAACATTCTGAAAGAAGTCAGAAGTTGGAACAGATTGTCTGGGTGGCGGGAAGGAATCTTAGTTCTTGGAGATACTCAGAACTTGGCTGTTCCTGAGCAGCCTGCTCTGACTAGACCAGCTCAAGGCAGGCTGGACTGGGTGACTTCCAGGGGTCCCTTCCAACACAGATCGTTCTGTGATTCTCTGAACTGTAAGTCAAAGCAAGCCTAAACGTGAAAGAAAATAGAATAGTGTGGAAACTGGAAACGAGCTATTTCATTCTGCTCTCTCTTTTTGAAGCCAGAAGATGAATGAGGCAGACTGGGAAAACAGTGTGAGCGGCTTGTCCAGTGGGCAGCTTTGGGAAACCAAGTCGTCTTAGTTTCCGTTTTAAAAGGCTAATTTGACAGTAGCACCTCTCAGGTCTGGTGCTAACACTCTAAGTACCAAGAGGTTTCAAAGTTCTTTTTCTTTCAACTTCCAGAGGCAGTGAGTAACTCATTTTGCAAGCACAGCAGGATGTGTATCCCCTGAGATTTCCTTCAGTCCGACAGGCTACAGATTTGTAGTGTGAGTAGTAGTTCTGATAGACACACTGTCCATGAATATATAAGGGAACAACGCTCTGAGCATTTTAGAGGATCTGATCAGCTGTTCACAAAGATTCTGAGATGACTGCAAGTAATTACTTTTTTTAAAACATGAATTTCACATGATTTTATGGAGAGAACTCCTTATTTATATCAAATTCTTAGCTCCCCCTCCATCTCTAGTGTCTTGATGTAACACAGTTTTTAAAAAATGACCCAGGCAAACAGTTGTTTAAACTGCTTATTTTATTTTTGTGAAGTAGTTTCATGAAGCAGAGCCTGTGTTTTCTTAGATGTGCCGTGTTTTTTCATGCCCTGCTAGAATGAGTCATTAGGTTTCTTAAAATTTTATTTTACAGTTCACCTTTTCTTTTGTGTGGCTTCCGAGTCTATACATGTATCATTTTTGTTCTGTCATTTGCTCAAAATGGGCCTGTAAAGGTGCATAGACAGATGCAAAAATGAGTTTGTCAGCAATTTCTTATGTAAGTAGTATCTTTAAAACACCTTGTTTTCTTCCCTCTGTTGTTTCATTTCTTTCTTCTGTACATATACATTTACACATACAAACACAAAGTAGTCATCAATATTGGTTTTTCAATACACTCACAGATGCCTGTGATACTTTTTTAAACTTTTCCTATTTATCAGAGAAAACACAGCCACTCTTTTGAAAATAAAAACTTATGCCACCACTAAAGAACTCAGAATGTCAAGGGGACCATAAGAGGAAAATGACACAGTTTGTTTTGGAAATTTTTCCATGACAACTTCTGTAATCATTTTGACAAAACTTCTGTAGACTGAAACCTTTGTACTTTTTCAACTGAATGAGCTCTGAAGGCACAATGTATCACTGGAAATATAAATGAAACAGACTTTTTTATTGTCAGGAAGAAGCTCTGAACTCTGTGCCTCCAGAGTAAAGATGTTCACTGAAACAAACAGGGAATTTTTGTGTGTGATTTATTATGTGTACTGCTTCCTTGGCTTTCTGTCCTTTGAGCTGCTCTGGAAGCAAAACAGTTCTAGCTCCTTTGCATACTAATAAATATCGGTGCTTGTAATTATTCAGTGGTTCCAGTAGTATTCCTTTGAGATGAATCATTGCTACATCATTTACTTTTCTTTGTTTAAATTTTTTTGAACCTTTAGTTCAACTATAAAACAAGGCTATATTGGTGTTGTGATGTGTATTACCTCGATATTTTTTCCATCTGTAACACGAGTATTGAAGCAGCTGTTTAGGAGCTGGTTCTCTGGAACCAAAAGTCACTTTACAGTATTTTGATATGAAATTTTATATAGCTGTTGTAAAAAAGGTATTTATCCACTTGGATGTGTCTTGAATGGCTTTGGTAGAAGTCAAAGATCAACCTCTACACTAGACATAGATCAGACTTGTCAAAACTTGGCACGAGTTGCCATAAGTAACTCCTTAAAGAGTTTAAATTGTTTCATCAGTTAGGTGAAATGAAATTTACACTTCCCAAACCCATAAATTTTTTATGATCCCTTTTCATCCAGTTCAGGATTTTCTGCAAGCCCAGCTGATAAACTGGGCTAACAGAAAGGCTAGATCCCATAGCAGACAACGGGGAGGTTAGTTTGTAGCTCTGCTGGGTCAGAGTGAGCAGCAGTTGTTGCAGAGCGAGGACTCACTTGTGCAGGTTGTCTCAGCTACATGCGCAGGAGCAAGGAACAATTTTGCAGTGTAAGCAATACTCCTTTTTCCTGTGCCCTAAAGAGTGAGCTTGCTTTTTGCTGCCAGTTGGAAGCTGGATCCTGCCTGACACTGAATATCCCAGACCAAGCTGGTGCAGTGCTCCGGGAGCAGTTCAGCGTTGCATACGTCAACGCTCCAGTTGAATTTATGGTGCACACGCTGAAGTGCACCTCAGACCATGAGACTGAAGTCTGTAGGACAGCCCAGGGAACAACACAAGTTCAGAAATGTGCCTTGTTTCCATATGATTGGTAAGTAAAGGCTTTAATGCATACAGACTTCAATAATTGTCCCAGACTTGTCGTTTACCTGAACAAGTACTAAGTATTGCCTCTTTGCCTAAACTGTCAATGCATGTGTTTACAAACAATTCTGTTGCTCACTTCTGATGCTGGTTCTCATTTTGCTCCTGCAGCACAAAACGTATCTTTTTATTTCCCCAATGTTTTCCTGAGGTTGTTAATAAGATTAGAGAGGGTGATTGATAGAAGGATAATTTAAAATGTAGTTTTCAGAGACGTTCTTCATTAAAGATGTATTTGCCCAAGGAGTTTGTTTCTGTCACCATTTTGACTAGAATAACTTGTAAGAAAGGACAGCTTTTAATAATTAAAACTTGTGTTGTTTTGATTTTCTCTGGAGTTTTTCTCAAATGTAAAATAAAGCTGTAAATTCAATACTCATTTCATTTTGGAACATTAATTGCCTAATCAACTTAAAGTAGCTACATTTTATGTAGGTTGTGCTTTTCCAATAAGAGATTATATTTGTGATAATTTTTGTTGTTGTTCTCCCGCTGGTATTATAACTCTTTTTGAGTTGATTGAGATATGAGAAATGGTGGGCCACAGTTGAAATTATTCCAAATAGAAAACTACTGTGATATTAGAAACTGTTGTTTTTCCCAGTAAGTGAGGATGTAGTAACAGTGCTTTGCGATTCTTTTCTCCGTATGACAACTGTGTTACTGCTGAAAGAGTAGGCTTCTAAATGTAATTTCTTGCCACTGTTGCATGGCACAGAAATGAAAGAATCAGTTATAAAGCACATTTTTCAAGAAGCTTGGGGATGTTCTTTTTTAAACAATAATCTTGCCGTTGATTCTTACATCAGAAATACACATTGACAAAAATCCATCAAGCTAATGGCACATCAAGGGTAAAACCAGTTATTTGACAAGAGATTTTAGACAACTATGGCAAAATTAAAGGAAAGTTCAGTTTCCTAAGCTTCCTACGCTAGGCATCTTGAGAAGGACTGGTGATTTCTTTCTTAGTGCTGCTGTGGAGGCACCACTGCTGCCCAATGCTTGTTTTTTGGACAGAGTGCGTTCCAGCCTGTGTTAATTCTTCTGGTATGGTACTTCTTAGCTGTGATGGTGTGTTTACTCTTGCTATAGGGAAGCACTGCATGCACTTGTAGAATTTTTTGTGTGATTTGGGGTCAGATATATGACATTTATTTTACATGATGGAAGGCAACTTGGGTAATATTTATAATTTTGGTTTTGATAAGCATCCCATGTTTTACTGTATCTGTGATCCTTTTGATAGTGTTTGCTAAGTGTTCATTTGATAAAGCCAAAAATAGAATTGATTACAAAACAGGTTTCAGTTCAGCTGAAATTAGTTTATTTGAATATATGATACCAGTTATGGTCTCAAAAAGGTACAGAAGAAAAAAAGAAAGCTAAATAAGTAAACACTATGACTTTATGAAAAAACAACTCTCATAGAGAAAAATTTCAATTTATATTCTTTAAATCGAATCATGTTCAAAGCAGTTTATTGATTAATGGCATGTAATTAACTGGCAATCAGCGAACTATACATTCAGAAACAATCAACCATACCATAGATCAACTCCAATACTTGGTACTTGTGAAATATTATGTACCTACACATTTCTAAACACTCTTCTGTAACTAATCCCTAAACGTTTCTAATCCTCCTTACACACTTGCCCTGTTTTTCATGCACCGCTCTCACAGTCCTCGTTGTGGGATACGATACTCCACCTCCCTCAGGCTTAGGTGGAGGTTTTGATGCTGTTGGGGTTACTTCTGGCAAAAATAGAGCTACTGTCCAACTGATAATGTGTCACCTTCTTTTCTCTCCCCTTTCTTACAAATTTTCATGCTTCTTGGACATTTCTTTTCAAGCTGACTTTTTTCCCTTTCAGTAGTTCCTTCCTTACAGTTTAATCTGTCAAATGGTTGTTGGCTTCAGTTCAGGGGCACATGGTTTCTCAGTTTGGGGTGTTCAGGCTCTTGTTTATTTTCAGCTACAGTGCAGCTATGTGCCAAGAGGGGGAGCTGCATGTATTCCCCCACTGGAACCAAGATCCCACTAGAAAACTAGCAGAGTAGCTCAGGTTCAACTGTAGAAATGAGTAGAGGTTAGTGCAAATGATTATTTTATTCCCTGCCCCTGAACTGCTGTGTTCATCTTTAATTTTCACTTTACAAAAGAAGTTGACTTGGTTTAACATCTTCAGAAGTCTATTCTGTGTCAACTTCTACAGGCTGCGTTGATAGGCAACAGTTTACTTGTTTTTATTGAAGGTTAAATTTCTTTTAATGAAGATAAATTCATTGAAGGCATTGGCAGGGTGAGAACAGCATTCAGCTGAGCAGCCAGCTCTATTCCATCAACATCTGCTTCATCTGCTTCTAGTGCTTTACTTCTTGTACTGTACTCATGAATAGACCCTGAAATATAAACAATTGCTGATCATGCTGCTGGCTCTGATAACATAACTCATAATGTTGCCCTAATTACTTACATTATAAAACTGTCAGGTCTGGAACATTTGGTCTCTAAAGGCAGCTCTCCAATTAATCTTTTCCTTTTTTTATTAGAGATCTTGTTATGTGATTGTCTTTTAGGGAGGAATGAGAGGGCTTTATGTTGTAGTGGGTTTTTTTAAAGCTTTCTCTGATAATAGAGTAAGAAGACTTCCGAGTTAACAGGAATGTTATATTAGCTACCTTTTTTTTTTTTTTTTTTTTTTTTGCAGCCTTTGAAGGAATGTAGTCCATGCTATTATTGACTAGCTTCTGAGGGAGAAAATCACACAACCATAGAACAGCCCAGGTAGGAAGGGACCTTGAAAGATCATCTGGTCTAAGCTGTTGTGGGACGAGATGAGACTATCTAGCACCCTGACTCGTTGTGTTTTGAAAACATCCAGTGATGAGGACTCTACCACATCCATGGAGAGGGTGTTCCAGTGATTGGTTATTCTCACTGTAATATAATAGTTTCTGATATCAAGACGAAACCTCTCCCAGCGCAACATTGGTGGTTCCTAGGAAAACTCGTTCAATTGCTTTCCCAGGGACTGAAGTACGACTATGGGCGTGTAGTTTCCTGAGTCCTCTTTTGGGCCCTTCTTGTAGATAAAAGTGATATTTGCCCTCCTCCAGTCATCAGGGACATCCCCTGATCTCCATGACTTGTCAAAGATGATGGACAGTGGCCTTGCAACAATGTCAGCCACTTCTCTTAGTGCCCTGGGGTGGATTCCATCTGGACCCTAGATTTCTGTGGGCTGAGATGTACTTCCTGTGTCAATAATTGTTAAAGAGAAAGCATCAGTCTTTAGCATGGTGCCAGTAAAATTACTATAGGAAGACAACAAAAGCTAGAAGTAAATTTTATTAAATACATTATTGCTCTGATTTTCATAACATGCTTGCTGCCAGATCCTTTAACCAATGTGGCCATGCGTTAGAACAAAGAACATCTGGTGTCTAGGATGCTTTATAAGAAATTCTGCTTTTCATAGGCAGCAGTTTCGTGGTTGTTCTCACAAATGTGAAGTATACCAGTTCTTATAATTTGCCTTGGAAGAAGCAAAACAGCTAGGCACCATCCCTGGATCAGTGCAGCAAATGGTGGATCATTATTTTACTTGTTCCCTGACAAGAAATGAGTACTCCATCACACTGCTTTGCAATACACATCACCTGAAGCCCTGTGCTGCTTTTCCTTTGCTTTACACTCTCTGTGTACTCAGTCCTCAAGGTGTCAGCAGAATGAATGCAATAGTTACATACAGGTAATGATAATACTTTGTTTTTGGACTATTGTCATAGCAAATCTAAGTACTGTAGTTAGTAATTGTAAACATAGCAATGGCATTAAATTAGGTTGCTTACACCAAGAGACACCATTTCTAAAGCGATACCATTAATTTCTCCCCCAGGTGATGTTTGAGACCTCTCTGTGTTAGACTTCACTGTGCTTGTGTCTGAGGCAATAACAGAGCTGCACAGCTACATGTATGTTGGCTTTGATCAGTACGTTCTCCCCTGCTTAAAAATTATTATAAATAAACACCTTTAGGTAAAGAATGCTTAGTTTCTAGGTTGCATTTTCTCAAACTTGTTTTATATACATATAGACATATGTATGAACCCCCTATCCCTGTTACAAAAGACACCAAAAATTCAGAACCATTGTCAAGTTGTCCTAGACTGCTGAGAGAATTCAGTCAAGTGAGACCTCTTTGTTGTCTTTGCTTTCAGAGTCTTTGTTTTCAGTGTCTGCCTAAAAGTGTACTGGGAGGAACCCAGTCTTTCATTCAGCACTGCCCAACCCTTGTCACAGATGTCAGGCCTGTGAACACCAGGGCTGGTGAGGACCTGGTTCTGCAGCAGAAAGGGGATTGTGTAAGACAAGAAGGTTGGAGAACCTTCCTCCACTAATAAAATCAGAGAGCAGTTCCTTGCTTGAATTTTTCTGAATGAGAGCAACTTCTTGCCATCCTGCAGGTCTCTCCTTTTCCTCCTCTTTGAGTTTAACATTGAACCTCATGGTAAAATAATACTCCAGGAACCAGTGAAAAGATGGAAGGATACCCTCAGTGCCCTTTGCATCTCCGCTTTTTTCATCCACACAAACACAGAGCCAGGGCCCTGTGAACTTTGCTATGTGAATGAATGCTTTTTTTGTTGGCTTTTTTTTTCTTTTTTTCTTCTTCTGGCTCAGAGCTAATGCTGAAAATGGAAAAAAGATTGGTTCAAATCAACCTGAAATAATGTTTTCTTCATAGTTTTTATTGACAACACGAAACCTCTGGGAGATGTAATTTCAACTCGAATGCAGAATTGTATTTGTTATCATTCGTTTTCCTCCCCTGAAGAGAGCAAATACACCTATGATTAAAGCAAAGAAAATAAAGGTCTAGAGCCTTACAGCGAGTATCATTGCTGTTCCTTTTAACCAAAATATTCCCAGTGAAATCTGGGGACATGCAAGAGGTGCAGTACTTTCATGTACCTGAGGAGTCTCCCAACACATAGCAAAGAAAAGTGTCCTGCTCACAAAATGATCAGATGTAGTAGGAATGAAAGAACTCCTTCGGTCTGTGTTCCTAGTACTGTCTTACTTTATATAAATGAGAAATATCATGTTTAAATGTCTGCTTAATTCAAGGGAGAGATTTGAACCAAGGTTGGTTACTTTAAAAAATGTGCCCTAACCTGGATTATTATCTTTCTAGAAGTAAATGCTTCATTTTTCTTCAAAGATGTGCTGGTTTTGGCTGGGATAGAGTTATTTTTCTTCTTAGTAGCTAGAATAGTGCTGTGTTTTGGATTTAGTATGGGATTTGGTATGAGAAGAATGTTGATAATGTACTGATGTTTTTAGTTGCTGCTAAGATAATCAAGGATTTTCAAGTTCCTATGCTTTGCTAGAGTGCAGGTGCACAAGGAGCTAGGAGGGAGCCTAGCTGGAGCAATGGACCCGCAATTACTGGATTAGGATTTGAGTTTAGGATTGAGGCCCAAAGTGGCCAATGGTATATTCCATATCATGCACGTCATGCCTGGCATATAGATGAGGCTTGTCAGGAAGTTCATGGGCTCTTGCTGTCTTGCTCTCTCTCTCTTCTGGGATTGTGGTTTGGGGGATTTTGCTCTCCTACGGGATCGCTTGCTGGGGCCAGGCATCGGTCAGCAGGTGGTGAGCAATTGCACTGTGTATCACTTGTTTGTATATTCTATTGTTACTATTGTTATTCTCATTATTACTTTCAATTTTACTGTCTTTCAAGTATTAAATTATTATCTCAACTTACAAGTTTCCTTTCCCTTTACCCTTCAGTTCTCTTCCCCATCCCTTGAGGGTGGGGAAGGGTGAGTGAGCAGCTGCATAGGGTTCAGCTGCGAGCTGGGTTAAAACCCTAACATAAGTAATGGAATGTTTACTGAAAAAAAAGAAATCGAAAATCATTGTACTTTATTCTCGGTGAGCATCTAAGTGATGATCTTTAAGGTCCTTTCCAACCCTAACCATTCTATGATTCTGTGAAAATATGAAGTTAACCTTCTCTATCTAGTTCAGTGATTTTTTAAAAAAAACCTATTTTATATAAAGTAGAGATTCTGATATAATCTAATTTTGCCAGGATCTAGGTCTGTAGGCATAATGCCTGTGCCTCTAGTTGCTAAGTAGAGGTTCAAGACTGATCAATTCTTTTTCACTCTGAAAGTCTTGATATTCTTAAGATAGCTTGCAGAAAAATAATAAAAATCTTGCCAGTCTTACAGAATGGCAGTTCTTTGGTTTTTCTCCTTGTATAAATCTGGAGTATATAAAAGATGACTGATAAAAATGTTGTTACGTGTTGTGGAGTCATACATCTGTCTGCAATATACTGTCTTTTTTGTTCAGTGCAGCTCTAATGCTTTAATTCACCTTGTTTGTAACTACTGTTTCCTTTGTATTTTACCATAAACCTGAAAAGGCAGACTATTTTTTAAGCTTAATATAACCAGTATTGCCTTATTTCAAAGTCTAATACAATTATGAACACACCATAACTTGTGGATGATTAAATTGCAAATTGTGGGCGTCCACCAGGCAACTAGATATATTAAAGTTGTTCACCATCATAAGTCATCCTCATATAGACTCTACATTTTCTAGGTTCACGCAGAATTGTGCTTGTTCTGCCTGAGGTACATTCTATTGTATTTATGGTTTATCGGATGTACAGAATATCTTCTTCAAGGAGACACTCATATATCATTTGAACTTCAGTAGTTATTACGTTGTTTTAATGGAAAAATGTTATAAATGAATGAATTTTATTCTCTCTGCAACATTTATATTTTTGAACATGACTTTCTGGATGCTGTTATTTTTTGTTTTATGCGAACACAAACTTCTTGTTTACTGCTCACTGATTTTATAAAGATATCTCATTTTCTCCTTGGAGAGCTATAAAGAAAAAAGGTCAAAAAGCAGAAGCTAAGTAATCAGAGTGTAGTTTCACAGAAGTTTTGTGGAATAAACATGGCACCTGTTAAGCTAAAATCAAAGTAATCAAGACAAATGCTTTACCTCTTATTTGGCATTATAATTGAATGAGGACTATAATCTGTACAAATTTTTTTTTTTTAAATGAGATTTTGATTTACAGCATAAACCAAGTGATATCTAGCTTAATCCACCTGGAAAATACCTACGGTTGTTATGAATTTTGACTGTGAGTTCATTAAATAAAAATACTAACTCTACTTATCTAGTAAATAGATAGAAGATACTCAAGAAACTGATATTTCAGTGTTGATGTAGCAGAGAGCTCCTTTCCTTTAGCTCCATGCTGAACTCCTTTTTCTGATATTGGTACCATCTGAGTTTTAATGCTGAAGGGGCCAGGCTTACCTTGCTATTTTGAGGTGCTTAATTTGTATCCATTTCCTGTTATATTTGTGATTCCTGAACAACTCCCAAGAGCCCTATGTAAAGGAATAATCCTCAGGTGTTCCTGTTGTAGATATTTTTTTAGCTACAGAATTTTCTCGTGCATTTTGCCTGTCCTCTGGGACACAGCATTCCCGACACAAAATGTCACTTCCCCATCCTGCCCCAAGGCAGCAGCATTGCAGGAATGGAGAAATGTTCTCTGTGCGACGTTGTGATCCATGAAGATCGCTGCGTGCTCCTCGGTGCCTATGACAGCAATTCTAACGCTATGAGTGGATAAAGAAGTGTAGGGGAATTTAAGGCCTTCGGCAAGTGTGGTGACAGAGACAGATTTATTTCTGTATGTAATTTTAAAAATGGTTGTGTAGCCCAACATAAGGGCAGAAAACCCAAATGCACGTGAAATTGCCATTGTTAAGCTGCGGTGTGTTATCCAAACTGGTAGTCTTCACAGGGAAGCGTTATTTGAATTAGGAATGTTGATAGCAGAGGGGAACCAGAAATGCCCACAGAGTGCTTGTGACCTAGTAGAAGCTGTGAATTGCTAGATCCTGAGATTATTTGCAGATGAAGTGGAGCCATTTTGGCATAGATTGGGACAGAAATAAGTCAAAGTGCTGGCCTTGTTTCTTTCCTGTCACAGGTTGAAGGGATAAGGATATTTTTGATGTCTTCTCCAGAGAACTTAATATTTGCTTTATATTTTGTTTGTCTTTTATATAGTTGCGCTGGATAATATTGCAAAGTCATATAAAATTAAAATTAAATTTTGGAATAGGGTTTGTTAATTACAGTATTTAACTGTTGTGATTATTGTTTCCTAGGAGATTAATGAGGTGAATTATTGTAACATAATTAAACTACAGTATATCTAATATCTTACATACCCTTGTGGTTTACTGTTATTCAAGTATCACTTGAAGGTTAATTTCACTTAGCTGGTATATATTTGACTTTGGCAATATGGTTTTAATTATATTTGAAAGTCATTAGGTAACAGCTCATCCCAAATTATCACTGTAAGCGTTACTAGTGAAGGTAAGGACATAACAAACAGTAAAATCAGCAGACTTGCATACATACACAACCTGAATATTCGCATCGAAGCACGAGTTAACGTATGCTGCCACTTGGGCACTGATGGTGTCTGCTGAAGGTTAAGCCTTCTCTTCTGTCCACTCTGACACACAGCAATTATTGAGTGAATCAAAGTGTAATGGCATAAGGATTTCATTAACATGGAAGATACAATTATATGTGCAAAGTTGCAAATCCAGTAATACAAAATCTCCCCTAAAACGTTTTTGACTGAAGCCTTTTACTAGCAGTTAATGAATTCCTCATTTCACAGTCAGAGGCTGTGCCTCAGGCCATTCGAACCAGCTAAATGGCAGTTGTGTGTGGTACTGTGGCAGGAAATCGTATTGTCTTGCCACATAAAAACTAGAAACATCAAGTAATATCTTTATAGGACAAGATAAAACTATAGATTCATCAAAGCATCCCTTTTCCCCCAGAGAAAGAGATTAGTTTATATACCTTCATTGTTTTTAATCCCCAAAACCAGTCGTCCTCCTTGTCCAGCCACAAACTCAGCTTCGTCTTGAATTCACTATTCTTCGCTTACTCTCATGCTGGATTTATTAAAAGGATGGATAGTCTGTGCTATAGTACAATAGAAAAGATGCCATATTTTTTTCTGTATTAGTTCTAGTAACAGACAGTTTTTTACATCTTTTTTTTTTTTTGCTTCAGTAATCCTAAGAAATTATCTTCTCTATAACTCTTCAATTTCCTCTGAGATATGGTGCTAAAGATTTGAGTCTGTTACTTTCTCTCTCATCTCATCCCTGTATAGTTTGGACAAAACTAAAATTCTCTCCCCGAAGTTGTAGCTCAGTATAGACTCAAACCCAATATGAGACCTTTTTAAAAAAAATAAAACTCAACAACATGTAATTTAATAATTATAATTTGCATCCAATGTATGGGAGTTAAAGTATTAGTGGTTAGAGTTTTGAGTCCAGAGGTTGTCTCGTTTCTGGCCAGAAGTCACAAATCTTTGATGTCCAGAAAACACAACATCCTTAAGCATTTAATCTGAGTGGTATTTTATTTTTGGAGATTTATCAGCCAGTATTGGAACAGGGAAACTGCTCAATATCTTTCTTGGTCATTACTCAGCGTGGCTATGATCCTCTTAAATGATGTCCCATTTTGCATTTCTAGAATAATTTCCACATCTTTTTATGGTAAATACCCCACAACTTGTTTGCTTTCTGTCTGTGATTAGTCAGCAGATGATTTTGTGTGTTATGCACAATACTTTCTTCTTTTTCCCACTGACGCATATTCTCTATGGTCACTTTCCAGTATTGTGGGATGACTTTAGGTGCCTGCTCTCGCTGTGTTTTAGAGTGGAGTACGTGAGCCATGAATAAGACTACAAACCTAATTTATCCAGGTCATTCTGAAATCATTTGCTCTTTCCCCTCGTTTTTGTTGCCTTAGAAATTGTGTGCCATCAGCAAACGTAATGATTTTGAACATAACATTTCTAAGATCACAATTCTAGAAAATAATCTAAACTTGTCAGTTGTAATGTTCCCAGCAGCTCCAGTTCTCTTCTCCACACTCAACAGCTGGCCTGTTTCTTTGTGATATGTGTCTTTGAATCTATTTGAATTGGTTTTCACTTCTCAGAAACTTGTTCTCCACCTTTACAAATCCATCTGCTTTGTGGTGCAGTATCAATGCTTTTGTGAATTCTGTATAAATTTTCCATTATATTGCCATTGTCTCCAGATAGGTATCATATTAAAAGAATTCAAATAAATTTGTCTGCCATGACCTCCTTTTCCTGTGTATTCAGCCTGCTATCATGGTCTTCTAAGTCATGCATTTCTAAATCTGGTTTAATAATTTTCTCTCTTCTGACAGAACTGAGGTCATAACTGAGTCCAGAATAAGAAGCTTGGGCTTTCTAGGGTCTTGGAGCCTTTTGAAGTAAAAATAATTACATTAGCTGCTACTCCAGTTCTCTTATACTCCCTTCCATACTTGGTAAGTTATCACAAATCCTGCCGAGGGCTTTCTTTTTCCCCTTAACACTTTTCTACAGATTTCTTGGTTGTAATTCATCTAGGCCTAGAGCTTTGTCAATGTTTAATAGTTATAATTGCCTAATTAAGGTATCAGCTCTGGTAGACCAGAAACCTTCTTTCTCCGTGGTGTTTCCAGAGTGTGTTCGCTAATTCTGTCAGATTTTCTGTTCCTTTGTGTATTCGTTGGAAACTGTCTATAAAGATATGAGTAATCTGTCTCTTTATTTTTAAAACTGCTTTGCTTGAAGAGGTTTCCCTCTCTCATTGCTGCCAGGCTACGAGTGGATGAACAAAAAACCCCCAAAGTCACACACAAAAATTGACATTACCATGAAACAGTGGAACGTTTAGTCATTTTCGTTGCTTTTCCAGGAAAAATACAAACTGTATAATAATGGCAGATGTGTACTTGAGAGATTGAACTATACGCTTGGGGACTGAGTGTAACCTGTGATGGTAAGGGGGAGAGATAATTTATGTTAATTGACAATAAATTAAGTCAAATCCTGCAAGGTAAGTGTGTTTTGCCTGCAACAGTAACTGCTGAGTGATTTCCCTGTCTTTATTTCGACCCCTGAGTTTTCTTGCTCTTGTTCATCCTAGTTTGTCCCCTGTACCATGGAGGGACAGGGGATTGACTCAGCACCAGGGTGGGTGCCTGGCTGCCAGCTGGGGCCAACCCACCACCACCATTTATCTCAAAGTGTGAAATGGCAGGTGACTGAAGGTGGTATTGGGTGTACTCTATGGACCGTGTATCGCTTAACTTGCAATTCCTGCGGGAAGCTGGAGTTCTCTGTTAGTATATTCATATACAGCCAAGCAGTCCAGTTTTGTGTTGTGTGTTCCTTGTTCAACATCAGGTGTCCATCTCTTGGTTAAAAAGGGAACGGGCTAACATGCTTGTTTAAAGGTGCACCCATACTGCGAAATGTAGCTTTAGAGTTTTTGTGTGTTGACGCACGGTCAGCTGTGTAAAATGTCGACACAAATACTGTATTTGTGTAGTGCCTCCTGTTCTGCCTGAATCTTGCAGAATTTTTCAAACTTGACTGCACAAAGATGAGCTAAACTGTTATTTTAAAAACTGTTTTAACCACAGCTACTTCAGCCCAGGATGATATTTGTCCTTTTGTGTTCTTTTACCATGTACTAGAGGATTAAAACAGTTTCCTACTTACAGAGGTTAGGAAGAAGGCTTCCTCAGGGGGCATGATAGTCTGTAATTAAGCACTTAGGGGGTGTGGGTCCAAAAGGCAATTCTTGCAGAGTTCCCTGAAAGCGGCTGACAGCCCATAGCAGAAGCAGGAGAGTGAACTGTTGATCTGCTCCACTATGATGTTTTTTTCTCTACCTGTAAATCTTGTATTGGGCTTCAATTTAGCTTGAAACCTGTTCTTGTGAATATCATAGTGTTTGCTGTGAAGAGGGTGGTTAAAATCCTATAGAGGATTTGTACTCTTTCTTATCTTGCCTGTTTCACCATCTGGGGCCCTTATACGGGTGCCTATATGTTTCCTCTGAAGAAGAAAAGATGTCATTGAGTTGCATGTCATTTCGTACATAGGACTTTGGTCTGTGACACTGTGCCACCTCCTGCAGTAAACTGATGGTGATACGTTGTGTGATAAATTGTGGCACAATGACCTTTACATCACTTAGCCCTGGTGATTGTCACGGCATGATATTAGCAGTTTCTAGCATATACAGGGGCTTTACAAAGCAGAGTAGTGGATCAGGAAGAGCTTCAGAGTGTTATATTCAGTATAATTTTGCAACAGTGTTGTTTTCTATCCCTTTTTTTTTTGTTTGTATTTTTGGGTTTTTTTAGTTAATGCTAGGGAGACGCACGTTTTTGGAAGCATAGACTGCATTAACACCACCTATAAGTAATAGAGAATAAAACTTGGTGGCACAAATTGCAATGGAATTTGAGGAATTTTCAGGTAGAAACTAGGATCTCTTAAAACTAAAATGACAGAAGGGAAGGGGCCTGACTTCACCAAAACAGCCTATTCTAGGCAGAAATCAGCTGAGACTGGAAATACATGGAAAAGCGCTTTCCATCTTTGTATTAGGGATAGTGGGGACAACCAAAACAAAAGGTAAATGGAGCTCCACTGGTTATAGGAGGCAACTGCTGGTAAAGGCAGAGAGATTAAGGAGTTCAGGTACTGAAATAACTTGGTCATTAGCTCATTCTTGGAGACTTCAGTGACAATATTCACGTGCTTGCATATAATCACATACCTCAGATGGCTATATGAGATTTCAGTAAAGTCAGCGTGTTTGCACAGGGGCGGAGATTTTATTGGCAGGCTTGGGTGTCCTTTAGAGATGAAGGATGAGGTGAGAGCAATGCGAGAGGAGGCGGGCAGGAGGATGAGGCTTACGGCAACTGTTATAGGGCAGGTACGTGGCGGGATGATTCTATAGATACTACATCTGACTTGTGTTGATTTGTTTCTTGTGGTTGTTGAATGAATAACAATACTCGAGGCATGATTTACTAATGTTGCTAAGAAAGGAAAAAAGGTTTCCACTTCTGACTATCTGCATATTCATTCCCTTATGTCTTGGGAAACTCATAGTTTCATGAGATGGACAACACTTACAGTAGGCAAGAAGCAGGAGCAAGGCTTTTAGCTCAGTCACCCCTGCCTTATACTCGATATTTTCAAATGGCTGTATCAGCTTTGCACCATAGAAATAGTTTTGGAGTCAGGGATTTCTGTGTGAAAAATGTCTTATGGCAGGAAGGCAAGAACAATAGCTAACTAGATAGAAAAGTATGGCAGAGCCACTTTTCAGACACTGCCTCTCCGCTTTCCATTCAGGTTTCTCAAAACATAGCTACCAAGCAGTGTGTTTCAATGCCACAATAGTTAATGACAGTATCTGTAAATGTTTCAGGGGAAAAACGCCTTTCCGGATAACTTAAGAAACACTTAAGAAACACTTAAAATAATAGTCTTTAAAAATGTTCTAAAGCAACCATTACATTTTAAAGAAATAAGTCTTGCCCCTTAGAACAAAAAATAATACAGCAGTCTCATCACTGATATTTTTTTCCTTTTTTCTACATTTGTTGCATGATCAACATTCCTATATGCTATTTATCTGCTTCTTAAATTTTAACAAGCAATTCTGCTTATAATTGTGACACTTAATGATTTTGTAAAAATTGGCACCTGCTGTGTGTAGGATAATAGCACAATTCAAGATGCAATGTAGGAAGAACTGATTTCCTGCTCTTTTTATCTGGAAATGTCTGAATTGTAAGAGGAGTTACCCTCCTGTTAAAATTCAAAATTACTGTGGATGTAGATAAATGGGAGTAGAGATCTTTACTTTTAAAACAAGAAGAAAACCCCAAATAGATTTGATTTTCTTTGTCATGAATGTAGAGAAGAAAGTACTAAAAGTTAATTTGGAGAAGAAAAAGGGGTGGCTTTACTAGATTTAGCTGTGATGTCAGCAAGTTAGAATGGAGTTGGGGTAAGATGTCTGAGCAGATATAAATGGTCACTTTTCACCTGTGATGAATTTTGCCCTTTGGAGGAAAGAAATGAACTACATGGCAGTTATTCATCTAGTTAGCAGATTAATTTAGCTTTGGTAATTCTGTATGCACACAGTACACCATACTTCCTTCTTCCTAAAATGAAGGCTGGATCCCGATTTCCTTGACATATAGCAGGGCTCTTCCAGGCCAGAAGCAGAAAGGATAATGGTTATTTTCATAGTTCTGGAGGTTGACATCTGTGGTGGGCAGATGGATACACACTGCTGTACCCATAGTCTGTGTTATCGTTGTAATCGTAGGGCTTAGAACAGGAGCACGGATGGGGTGAGGTGGGTTGCTTTCTCTGACAGACAGACTTTGTCATCCCTTATGGGGTCCTGGTGGAGCCATAGAGTTGCAAATTGCAGTTGACTGATGAAGACAGTTACAGAACTTGGCGAAAGCAAAGAAGGGGAATCCTCCCTCTTTCTTTTGCTCTTTGAAGAAAGAGCAAGGTCAGGCTGTTCTCTGCAATTTTTCAACAGGGCAATTGGAGAACCCAGGACTGTGTCCAAGAGCTGGAGCAGTGCCTCAGCAGGCAGGTTAGCCTGAGGAAAAGAGATTTCCTTACCTGGGTTGCTTCAGGGCTTTTTTGCACATGCTTGTGGCCAATAAGCTGGAATCCTTCCTCATCCCAGAGGAGCTGACAGTCTGGTGAAAATGCATAACACTGGACCCAAGGCTCAGCATACGCTACAGAAGTGAAAAACTTTCTGTGATGGAGTTTGCAGCCACATCGTTGGGAGACCAAAGGTTTTGCATTGCCAGGGAGCACTCAGGAGCAAGAAAACAAGGGAAAAGATTTCCCGTTAAGTGTTTAAATGAACAAAATCACAGCAACTTTAGTAGTTACATATTTACTGTTTACCTACTTGAGACCCAGGCAAATTAGCAGCAGCCATCTCATTTTTGTTTCTTGCAGATTATTCTGCTGGGACTTTTACTTAAAACTTCCCTTAGGCACAGAGGAACCATTGGTGATATTTTTTTTTCCTGGATTGTCTTGGCTTTAATTACCTTCTGGGATTTGAAATAAGCCTTATGTTTCCATCAGATCATGTTTACTACAGAAGGATGTGGCAAAAAGATCAGCAGGGATATTTACTATAAAATCAAAATTTCACATAAAATGTATTTTAAATGTAGTCAAGTAAACATTCCCTTCCTCTTCCTGAAAAGCCCTCTGGCCAGGTTTAATAGTGTTTCATATATTTTGAACTGAATAACTTGTGTCGAATCTCCCCTTCCTGCACTACTCAATTTTTACTGGGAATATGATTACATTGAAATGAGACTCCATCAGAGAAATAACATATTGGATGGGCAGTAGACCACGGCGAATTTCTGAGCACTTTGCATAAATTTTTCCATCCATAATAGCAGCTTCAAAACTTGAGCGAAAGAGCTAACCTGTCAGATTGCAATTTCTATTCATGGTTGCTTGAAACACCTTGTTCGCCAGAGAATCATCAGGTTTGTTCCATGTTTACCTGCAAATAAATTTGGTATAAAAACAACTCAAATAGGTATAATGTCATTCCAAAACTGGAGGGAGGCAGGGTTTTAGCCGCTGCTAGGTATGTGTAGATAGGTTATAATGTATTCATACACTATTTAGGCACCTTGGTGCCAGCAGAAAGCATCGGTGATATTAGCCACCGTGAGAAGCTTCCCAGGACACGCCATCAGCAGAGCAGGCACACAGTGCGGGTAGAGGGTATAGAAAAAGGTGGATAAGACAGTCCTAGCAATTTCCTGTTGTTGACTGGAGTAGTGCTGTCAGGTCTGTTAAAAACAGTCAAATTGCAGCAAGCCTTAGAATAGGGATAAATGTGTAATGCTCAGAAGAAGAAACATTTTTGAAAATCATCTTTCACCTGAGGAGAACCCCAGATGCTATCCATAGCAATGAGTTCCTTTGCATATAATGCTTTTCTGCCGATTCAGCTGCAGTTGGATATGTACTGCTGAAGAGCTAGGGCACAGTCAAAGTATATTTTATTTATGGTTTTGGTGCATGTGTGTATACACACACTGAAATTATTGTATGTGTATATGTACATGTCAAATGGGCACAATCCTGGCTCATCCGTATGTACTATGCACCTAAAGATGCTCTTCCTTATTTCACTTTTTTTACATAGAACTGAAGAAGCCTATGAGGGAAAGAAGTTCTTCCCGTACCTTACTGAATTAATGATATTCTTGTAGCTGTTGTTCATCAAATGATAATATATTAATATTACTATTGTCTTCAGTCCAATGGTCTTTTTGAACATCGTTGAATGTCTGGCTGGCTGCTTGGTGTGCATTTCAGACAAATAGGAAATAGGGTTTAGACTTGAATTTGAAGTTATCTTTTTCTGCTCCTATAGAATGGATATTCCTCAACAAAATTTTTTTTTTCAGATGAATATTCTGTGCGTTTGATTTAGAGTCTGCATATAAACTGTGTGCACTAGAGCTATTCAGTATAAGAACAAAAGATGAAAAAGAATGGAAGAAGTACTTTTTAAATGTCTGGTATAAAGTTAAGCGGTGTGTTCCTGTTTACCCTTTCTTACAATATAAGAAGCCAAAAACATTCATCAAAGAAAAAGGCCATAATTAATTAAGAGAAATATATACAATGTGTAATTAACGTGTGTTACTGCTTGTCAGAAGACAAATGCAAATAAAATAGTGCCATTCACAAAAGGATTTGACATTTCTGTGAATAATAAAATATTGACAGTTACATTACAGATTTTTAAAAATTGTTTTCTAAAAGAAACTGTCTTGCTTAAAAACAGATACCAACTGTCATTAGGAAGAGACATCCTCTACTGGCAACCTGTTCTGTAAAAATTCATTGGGAGTTAGGCAGTTAGATACCTTATAAAGCAATCTGGCATTAAGTTACTGAGAGCTCCTGTTGTATTCTGTATAGAAAATATCATTGTGTTAAACAGTTTCTTCTGTCGTAATTAATGAACTGCTTAAACCCTTATAAACGATCTCTGCATTCAAATAAATGTCACTGGGTTATAAAGAATTGAGTGTCAAACTCCGTCCTGCCCTGTATTGTTCCCTCTGTCCCATTTGCTCCTTTACTGGTGTGTACACATCTCACACACATTTCCATTAACAAACCTCTCTCTGGCACTATCCGGATTCTGTGATTATCCACAAGACACAACATCCTGCCATCCTGCCTTATCTTATTCACGCCAGACAAAATGTGGGCATATCAGTCACAGATCTGTATACAGCCTGCAGAAAAGCTTGAAGAGTGAGGCTGCATTTTCTTTTTTTATTGCATTGCTAGTTGCTTAAAGGAAAAACATCACATGAAAATCGTATTTCTGACCAAGTCTTGGATTTGTTATTTCTACAAATAACCTTAAGATTAATGAAACTGAAAGCAGCAACCTTGCACTTATTAGTGCTACAAATAACTTTAAGATTGATGAAAATGAAAGAAGCTGGTCAGTGCAAAAAGGCTTTTTCTTCATATTTTTTTTTTTTCACTTTGGTTTGACTGTACAACTGGTGTCACTTCCTGTAGAATTTTTCTATATTAAAGCAGAAACCCACAGAAAAGGCTTTTAAGAATATCCACAGGTGAACAGACAGAAACCCCTGTGTCTTTCTGTACCAGTGTTTCAAGGGAATTTTAGGACAGAATTTTCTAACTACCCCATCTTCTTTGATGTATCAGGATAAATGGACAACCATTTTAAGAGTTTACCCTTGAAGGTTCATATAGGAGCTATGGGCCATCTTGAAAATCGACGCTGTAATAATTTGAAGGAATCGGTGTCAGAAAATTGATTTGCTTGAAAGCAGTTTATTTCAATTTGAATATTTTCAAATTGTGCTCGGTACCTAAGGTAGCACGCCTGAAGAAGATGATCCTGTTACCATGGTTTCAGGCAGAGATTTGGGTTACTATGGTGTCAGCCTTTACTTCTTGCTGTGCGGGAAAGTGTGATGTGACCTGGGCAAGGTCGTGTAGACTTTAAATCCTCAAAGAGGCTAAGCTGGAGCAATGGAAATTAGTTGCTGCAGTGAAGGTCTTTTACACACCTGCTGCCTAAAGGAGAGACTTGAGCCCTACACGTGCTTTCTTATGAAGTCCAGGGCATTCGATTCCGATCTGGAGAAGTTAGTGCTCTCCTCTGAAAGACAGGGCCTGGTGGTTTATTGCAGATCACAGCCCTTTTTTGTCCAGCTTTTATTAATAGCTAGGTACCAGGAGGCACTTTCCTCTTTCCAAAGCTGTGGGGATTACATCCTCCCCTGGAGATGGGCATCAAAACTGAAGTCCCTCTTTTCATTTGGAATGGGCTGCTCACAGGGAGATCAAACTTCATTCAGTGGTTTAGTAACATTTTTGAGGACGTGCGTGAGGAGTCTCAATATTTCTGTTCCTACTGAAAGAACTGCACGTGTGGCTGTCAGGGGGTGACAGGGCAGGCAGAGGCACCCGTGGGCTTTGCAGCTCCCAGAGAGGAAGGCTGGGGCTGCAGTCCCTGTTCCAAAGACTGTGTGTGGGTTTTATGCACAACAGTTGGTGGGTCAAAGACATGAACAGTCTTTGGAGCACGAGCTCTTACCTTGAAGACTGAATGTGCTTTGACGCTTTGGCTTGTTGCACCTTGTGTCTTGATGAAGTTCCAGGCAGTTTAAAGGGCTGGCACACTAACGTGGTGGGTCTAGCTGAGGGGCTCAAGCTGGGAGCAGGGATCACAGTTGCCAGGATTGGGTCACGGCAAGATAGAAAACCCCTCTGAACCTTTTTTCTGAGAGAAAGCAGCAGCATACGTAGGAAACCTAGATTGTGGATCAGAACGGAGTTAGGTCTGGGCTAGAGCACAATCTGTTCAGCACCAAGAAAAAAGCCCAACCTCAGTGCACAACTGTTCTCCAGGCCCAGAGAACCTCACAGCAAAAGTTTAGATAGTATCAGGGTTTTTTCATTATTTGGTTAATTGATTAGTTATTGGGGTTTTTTATTTGTTTGTATGTCTGGTTTTGTGTTTTCCTTTAGGTAGGGCTTTTAACTTTGCATCCTGAGATTTAAGTATGTAAATTCCATTTAAGTCTTATTCCAGGTTCTTAAATCCTATTGCAGGTTTTGCCTTTTGTGTTTTGATTTTGGTTTTCTATCTGTAATCTAGAAATACAGTTACATCGGAGGGCTGCTACAATGATGATATCACAGGATTTTGATGCTGTGGTAGTAGATACAGGCTTAGTATCATATCTCGATTGCACCTGGAGTAGTGCCAACTTATCTACTTCATCACCATGAAGCAGTTCTTCTCTCCTGAGTGTACGGTTATAAGTGTTATTCCAAAGTAATAATATTATCTCTCCCAGCTTATACCTGGAGGGGAATTATGTTAAGTAGCAGTATAGTATAATTATTTCAGTGAAAAGCTGTAGCTCTGCCAAAAAAAAAATATGGTTTTATACGCATGCAAACATACAATAATCAGATACACAACAGTGATTTTAATTGTTGTAAATCAATGTGAATGGCAGCAATCTGAATGGCACTTCGAAATCCATTAAGTACTTCACTCCTGAATGAAACTGTGTTACTTGGAAGGATACTGGTTACTGTTGCTTGTAAAAAAACAAATGTCTCATTTTATTTTCTTGCAGACATGCCCTTTCCATTCTCCCCAGTTTTCTCATGGCAGTTGGGCCACATCTGGCCTTTAGCCTTGTCCTGGGTATTCTGTTTCAAAGCAGGGAAAGGAGATTAAAGAATCAAGGGAAGTGCAGTACTGGAAATGGACTGCTTCTTAATGCTTTGTTTCACGGTAATACAGTAGGCAATGATGCGATCTTGCCATAGCATTGATCATATTCTTACTCGAGAAGGGGACATTTCTAGAAGGATTCATTCGTTTCAGAGACTTGCCTTGCTACTTCCTTTCTTTTTTCCTTCCACTTTACTCTCTACTTTTTTCATTTCTGTGTACTAACCTTGTCCCTTATGTCAGCTTGAAGTGTTCTTTTTGCATTTGATTTTATGATGCCCTGAAAATCCATCTCTGGAGAAGGAAGTGTAGTAGCTGGAATAAGTATAGCGCTGATCAATGTCCCTGCTGGATTATTTTGTTCTGTTGGCACTTACTGGATACAGTCAAACCCTTGAGTTATTTTACAGTCTAGCAAAGTGTAGGCAGCCCAGAGAGCTTGGCTGTGGGCACTGTTTGGTCTGGGCAGTGTTTGAGAAGGCTGTTTCAGAGGTTCAGTTGGCACCAGGGTGTTGAGGCTTCGAGACGGGGATAGCGATGTGAAGAAGCTGTGCAAATATGAATTTTACTTCCTCTCTGAAAAAGTAAAATATTTCCTGAAAAATCAGAAGCATCTATTGCCTTGTAAAATGGAAATCTTACTTATTCCATTTTGTTATCATGCTTAAATTTAGGAAGCGTCAGATACTTACCCACTAAAGAGAAAAAAATCAAAGACAGTTAAATGTACAATGAATCAAAACCAGTTCTGATTTCTGAAGACTAGCTAATGTTTGATGGTTTGTTCTTCCCATGGTCATTGTTATCTAAAGAGTAACCAGGAATGAGAAAGGCACATACACATAATGTCAATTTAGTCTTTTTTCAGTAAAATTTGAAAAGTCACTTTTTCCTTTTTTTTTTTTTAACTTTAACCTACATTAAAAAAAAAAAAACAAACCAAAAAAAACCCAAAAACTTGCAAGTTAAAGAACAGAAAATGCGGCTTACTGAATTTCAGCTTTAGGAACCTCAGTGAAGGATTGGTGCTTAACTTTGGGGAGATTGTTTTACAATCGTACTCCGCAAGCTAAACTGCGAAGAGTACACCACCGTCTGTAAAGACAAACCTCAAAACTGATGTCTTGGTACTCAAGTATAAAACTTTGCAATCATTGACATCGCTAAGATATACTGTCACAAAACAAATGGGAGTCTGGGTAGGAGAGATCCTAGATGTGCCGGTGGTTTATGCAAGTTGACCTCAGACTCTGTCTCTTGTGTAAGTCAGTCCAGGGGCACCATCTGTAGTTTGCCTTTGAAGCTGTTATGGGTCAAGTATAGCTGCATATTGAATACTGAGCTGTTATTTATGGAAGAAAGAGAGAAACTTTAAAAGCCCACCCTTTTAAATGAAATATTCCAGTTTGGTGGGTGTTATGACAGTTAAACGTACAAGCAATATCTTGCTCGTTTTCAGATAAACACTTATGCATATGATTAAACTCCTATAAATATCAGTCTAAATTGTATTACAAACACAAGTGTTTCCTAGGTAAGATGTATTTAAGCATGTACTTCTGGACTTTGCTGATCATATTTGTTACATATGCTCCAGCAGGAAGAATATATATTTTTTAAAAGTACAAGCAGTGTAAATAATATCCAAGCCTGGATATTCAGCAAATAGATTTTGGTAAAATCCTCTAGTTGGGATTTCAGGGGGAAAATGGGGGTTGGTTTTGGGTTGTTTTTTGTGTAACGAATTAAAATTAGAAGAGAAGGATTGATAGTGCCTTTGTAAAGCTGAAAAGGTACTTTAAAGAACACTTTTGCCAGTGTGCTGTCCCATCTGGCAAACAATTTTGAAAGAATCGTATTCTCAAGAAAGCTGACTTTATTATGCTGGGTTTTGAGGTTTTAGATTATATAATTCAATCACATTGCCAAAAGGATATTTTAGATAACTTAAATGAGTCAGTAACTTATAAATCATCTCTGTTTTTGCAGGACGGAATGCATAGCTCTTCCTTCAGTTCATTGTTGCACGGGGCTTTGCACAAGCACTGTGTAACTCAGGGAATCTCCAGAAAAGTGGAAAGGATATCCTATAATGTTCCGTCAGCTGCTAGGTCAGCTCCTGGGGTCACTAATGTCAGCAAAGGACTTGGGACTGTCCCATGTAGCTTCACTTGGGTGAGGGCTGTTCGTCAGGGCTCAGCTGGCCACCAGAATTAACCAGGTTTGAACATCAACACGTGAATTACCAAAACCCTCAAAAATTTTAATAGCTCTGAAGAATCAAGTTATTAACTAAACTCTCATTAAGGGAAAAATGAAACTTTTTAAACAATTTGGCTTAAACAGTAAAAGCTTACTGAAGCATTCTGCCCTGAAGGCAGCAGGTAGCAGAAACTATCAGAGGTAGAACATGAGATCAGATGGGTTCTTCTTTTGAAAACAGACTTTTATAAGAGCGGCACGGTGTCCACTTACATCCAGGCAGGACATTTGCTCCCAGACATATGATACATAAACACCTGAATGGGTTTGCAGACTCAGGTTGGAACAGGGCTGTGTACCACCCTGCTGTGTGTATTGCAGTGGGGGAATTTGGGAGGAACATGTACAGTAATTACATTTCGGTGTGCTGGTTAGCTGGTATGAAATAACTGAACCTGCAGCTCTTGGTTTTATTTAATTGCATTTTAGCTTGTGTTTCATATTTGATATCAGTTTTACCATGTAGTATTTTACAGTGAGAAGGCACACGGTATTGTAGACCTGCATCTCCACACTTCAAAAAAATGATAAATGATATTTCAGTATGTCCCCCTGGGGCTGTCTCTAACTTTCTGACATGTTGACAGCTGTAAGTGCTTTAAATAATTCCAGTGTGTGGTTTCAATCATACCTCTCTCCTTTTACTCTTTTTTAAATCACCTATTTTTTCTGCTTTTTTGTCTTCCTTTAAAACATATGACTATCTGCTGCTTACTCTGTTTTGTGGCCTGTGTCATTCTTCACTTCAGTGCAGTAACGCTTGCCAGGCCATCGTACTAAGAACCAAATACAATTGTCCAGGAGGAAGATAACTTGTTGGAGGGCTCAGGAAATCTATTGTCGTTCATGTCTGTTTAGATGGAGAGCTCTTTTATGAAAGGGATCTCTCATAAAACATGCAGCACCAGGCACACTTTGGCTGCAATTTCAGCTGGAGTGTACAGAACTATCTTAGTACATTTATTAAAATAAGCCAGTGATCTTACAGTTAATCTTTATTTCATTAATCTAAGTACTGTAGATGCAATTCTACTTACTTTCTGTTTCCTGTGTTAAAGGTATACTTTTTGAAATGTCTTAGCACTAAAAAAAACCCCACACAGCAGGACTGAGAAAACTGTCATTCAGATCATTGTCATGCATTTAGTTAAATACCAAATTGTCATGATTATCGCTAGTCTGAAGTGAGAAGTTTCCTAAATTATTCACTTTCTGTGTTTTTTTCAAGATGGACACCCAAAAAATGAGGCACAAACCTTCACAGTTATTTCTGAGGAATATTGAGGGAGTGGGGGGACAGATGTGACACTGCTAATTCTGATTGCTTATTAGAAGCCATGGGGGTGTAATCCATGTCATCTTTCACTGTAATGGGTGTGGCTTCTAACCTTCTCAAAATACAGGTGAAATGAGTCTGTTCATGCAAAGCACCAGGTGGGTGCACCTTGGGATACGGGTACCCCATGGGGTCACGTGTGGGTGTCTTAACATCAGTGGTGCATTTTCCTCTTCTCCCTTGCTCACAAGACATCCTGGTCTTGTCTCACACAATAAGCACACATGTAGGGCTGTTTAGATAGTGGTGATTCTTGTAGCTGGTAGGTCAGAAGATGTGAGACTATAACTACGCCCTGTGTACGTACTCTGAAGGTGGGAATCCCTTTTGTGTTCCTTCCTGAATGACTGCTCAGGTTGTCTTGCAGTAGAGGTTAATTGAAGGAAATGATGTTATCCTGATGTTAACATGTCATATGTTAATCCCATCTATAGAATGCCAGATAAAATTTGAATAGTGTTTACAGTGTAGCTATAGCTTCTTCCAGGGTCAAAAAAAAAAAAAAAAATCATTTAGTAGCCCAAAGAGAATACATAAATTCACCTTTTTAAATCAATGTTGAAAACAATCTAAAAGCAAATCATTGTACTTGGCAGTGATGTATTTTTTTAGCACATCAGACTGGATTCACCAAGAACCCTTTTGAAGAGTAAAATGGTAATAATAATATTAATCTACAAGTAACTTCAAAAAACATTTCTTCACTGTAATTAAATCACTAATTGGACTAAAATTCATAACATTGATTTATCATAACAGATAATCTTGGGTGTTTTGTACACTGTGATAATAACGCTGTTTTATTAAGTAATGATATTCCTTATTAGGTGTATTGTTAGCTGCCTCACAAGTTTTGATCATTGCTTGAAGGAGAAAAGAATAAAAACAACTTGGGAAATTTGTTTGTTTAAAACCTGCTTTCAAACACCAAGTACTTTTTGAAGGTTTTGTGTTGGCAAAGGAAATAATTTAGAATATTTCTCATGTAAAAGATGATCTGACTCATTGTAATGGACTAACCCATATTTAATGTCAGTACAGATAGGCTGACACGCATGTTTGTGGTGTGTATCCCCAACAGCATCCAAAACAAAACCATAAATTATCTGAGTCTGCATCTTTTACTCTAAGGACCTTTAATCCTGTTTGAAATTGGAAAGGAGCCTTCCTATAACTGCGAGTCATGCCCTGTGGCACAGCTGTATTGCAGCCCCGTGACAGTGCTCCTTAAGGCTAAGGTGTTATTTCGTTGCCCTTTCTCTCTTTTCAGAGTCTCTGGATTGCATTTTGACAGCTGCAGCCCCCTCTCCTCTCAAGACTCTCCATTTGATCCATTATCTCAACAGGAACATTTCCTGGTTTTTCCTTGTGTGGTTGCATTCAGTGATAATTTGTCCATCCATTCCTGGAGCCTCCTTACAGAATTAGCACATGGCTTGTCAGTGCTCAGATACTTTGGAAACCTGTCAGGACTTGGAGGAACGGTAATATTGGTATTGCTTTTCAAAAGCAGACCACTTGTTTTCTTCTATGCTATTTTTCCTTTAGTCATACCTCTTACAACTTGTCAGAAATTTCTCTAAGTTTCTCTATTCATGCACTTCTTCTGTATGCGGAGTAGGTACAACCATGGTACCTGTCACTGGGTTGGTGGATGACAGTACTAGCATGATATGTTTAGTTTTCTCCTCTGGCCTGCATCAATCCCAATTTCGGACTGCTGCTGTATGTGGCATGAACAGTATTATTAGGAATTTAGGAAATAGTGTTTTGTATAATTTCTTTCCTTCATTCTTTTCTGAAGTGTAGAACTGAGAGCTCTGGACCCAAGATGTTTCATGTATCTTTGGGTGCCTTGTGGCAAGGAATACAGTAAATTTTCTCTGCTTTGACCTTTTGGTGTCTGCATGACTCCTGCCCAAGAGGGCATTCTAGTTTGTGACAAAGCTGCAAATAACACTCATTGCGGTCGTGTGCTTTGGTCACATGCCCTCCAAAAAATTTTGCTTCTCAAACTGCTTCTGAGGAATTTCTGTTTCTGCTGCTTAGGAATTGGTATTTCAGACACTGCTGAAACCAGTGGTCCCAGAGTATCTATGTATAGCTATCATCACACGCACTCTTGAAATGGCAAAATTTTATACTGTGAGTACATTTTAAGAAAACAATAATAAAAAGTCACAAATCAGTGGGAGCACTATTTAGTTCAGTAATGGATGAGTAACACTGTGGGTAATTTTAACACTTCTATATTTAGGGAAACAAAGCCTTGTAGCAATGTTGGTAACAGCAAAACTTGATCAGTGTGAAGTACCAGATGGTGTTCTATAAATGCAGATCTTAGGGCAAGCATCCGAAGAACGCTTATGCTCTGTCAGTGCCAGAGAAATTATAATAACTGCCATCAAATGGGTCACTTTATGTGTAATCAGTTTTGAGTCTGCAGCATAACTGATGAGAAAGACATTTCTTTTTGCTAATTGGAGTAATAGGGAAAGCACATTGGTGCTTTACCTGGAAATGTTTCTTGGAATGAAAACGTAGATCCTCCTCATGGGCTCTTTGTAGGTGAACTTATTGACTTGTACTCTATAGGGCTACAATGGTGTGTCCAGCCGTAAGATTTTACAACTCAAAGCTTTGTCTTGTGCTCTCCCTGTTTTGACTAAATCAATGCTTAAGCATGAAACAATTGAAAAATAGTCATGTAGAATGAGCTGATCCAGACAAAACTGATACACAGGTGTCTGCGTCAGTTCCCTAGTTCAGTGGACGTTTAGCAGTGTCAGTTGGATTTAACCTACTGGAAACTGAGGACAGTTTTCCTTTTTAAGTTTCATGCTATATTAATGTTCGTTCCTCAGTTTCTCCGAGCAGTTGTTTCAGGAAATTGGTCTAGCTAGATTGACACCTGCCCATTCATCAAAACAAAATTCCGTGTTCCCCAGGGATTCCTGCCGAGATTTTCATCTGATTAGCAGCATAGAAGAACTGCTTTTGCAAATCTACTAGTTTCCTTTTCTAAAGGAAATGGGCAGCATGGTGACGTGACCCTTTTCCTTTGGGAAGCACAGGCCAGCGTGGGAGGGGAAGCAAAACGTGCCAAACGCGGCCATGTGCAGAATATTATTCTCCAAGTTAAGAAAGAAACTGGGAATCAGGTAAAGACTCTGAAACAAAGCCAATTTCTGGTCTTCTCTTCATTCAAATATGTGATCAGTCCCTTATTTAGACTTTGTAGTAAACCTGCTGGTGAGCGCTTCATTGCAGCCACTACAAGAGTGTTGTAACATTCGGTTTGGAGACTGATTTTTATTTTTTAAAATCCTTCCCTATTGAAATGTTGTTTCTACTTGAAATTTCTTTGTTTATGATTTTAGCATGTATTCATGTTGTTTTGGGAAAAAAATTCGCATTCTTAAGTGAAAAATAAATTTTATGGCAAAGTTGTTAAATTCCTAGCAGCTTAATGAGAAGATGTATGTAGATTTTGACAAAAATCAAACGTGTGCATACTTAAAGTTCTACACACCTGTCAGGTTTGCTAACTACAATGTTAGCCACCAGTAGCAAAAAATATATCCAAATGCAGACAAATAAAAAATCAGAAGTGTCCCCTATGCATGCTCTATCTAGACAACACCTTTAAACTTTCTCCCAAAATGGCTGTCATCATACAGTTGATATCCTGCCTGTAAAACATGTCTAAAATCCTTTCATTCCTTTGTTTTTTTGTGGGTTTTTTTGAGAGAGTGGTTTTTAAAATAGGATAAGTTTAGTTCTGTAACACAGGTTGCGCCCCATTATTTGACTATCCAGTTGTAATGGTTTGGGCTGGGATGGAGTCGTTTTCCTCATAGTAGCTGTGTGCTGACGTGTCCTGGATTTGTTATCAAAGCAGTGCTGGTAACACAGGGGTGTTTTATTTCCTGATGAGCAGGGTAAAAGCCTCAACAGGGTCACAGCCTCAAGGCCTTTTCTGCTTCTCACCCCACCAGCCAGTGGGCTGGGGGAGCACAAGAAGCCAGGAGGGGACACAGCTGGGACAGCTGTCCCCAACTGGCCAAAGGGATAATCCAGACCAGTTGATGTCGTGCTCAGCAATAACAGCTGGGGGATGTTCGAAGTTACCGTGTTTGTGTTCCCAAATGGCTGCCTGCCATTGGGAAGTAGTGAATTAATTTCTTCTGTTGCTTTGCTTGTGCGTGCCATTTTGCTTTACTGATTAAACTTGTCTGTATCTCAAGCCAGGAGGTTTTCTCACTTCTGCCCATCCGATTCTCTCCCGTCCTGCTGTGGAGGAGTTAAGCTGCCACTGGGGTTGACCTGTAACACCAGTTGATGTATAAGCTCCAGCAGAAACTTTAGCACATTGCTTTGCATCAAGACAAATGCATCAGCTTGGTTCAGGACAGCAGGTGGTTCAAATACATCACTGTGATGACTGTCCTGTCTAAACTAACTGCTTCTTTGTGCCACATGTAAACATAGATGGCAGCACTTTATTGTCTTAGAATAGCAGGGAAAAGGTCCCTGTTTACTCATTTGACAGGGGTGCTGATATTCTTTTGTCTGTGATCTCATTTACTTTGGGTAAAGCCACAGTTCCCATCTGTTGTTATTTATGGCAAAACTTCATAGTAGTTTGAATAGATTTCATTTTTTGCTTCTCTCTATTTTGGGGAGTTCTTAATGAGTGCCCCTTTTTTAAATTTTTTGCCCTTTTTTTTTTCATGGGTTTTGGTTGGTTTTTGTGTTTTGGTGTTTTGGTTTTTTTTCTTTTTTTTTTTTTTTGTTTTGTTTGTTTTTTGGGTTTTTTGGGGGGGAGGGGTTTAGTTTACTATCATGGAATGAAAGATCTTGTCATCACTCCAGAGTGGCAGTATCTGGTAGAAAGTGTTCTTGATAACGTGCATTAAAAAAAAACCCAACAGTTCTTTGTTGTATTGAAATAGCTTTATGCATATAAAAATAGAGGTTTATACCTTATCCATTTCTCTGACAAAAACCATTTTCATCTCCTTCCCTGGGTCTGTTTTGTCTTGCTTGACTAGACCCTTCTGGTCTTTTATGTCAAGTGCATGTGTGTCGAAATATTAATATGGCCAAGAAAACAAAATCCAAATAAGTGTGAACAAAATGAAACTAATTAGGTTACTGAATAAGAAAATCCCATATTATCACCTTCTGCCCTCTTCCCTCTACATCTTGTAGAAAGACTATCACGGCCATGACGTGGTGTAATATCCTTTTATGTTTGCATGAGCTTTCTTCAAGCACAGGGACAGGTTTTCCAAGGATCTTGCAGCCTTCATTTGGAATTCTCATGTATGAGGGAAGAATCTACTTGAAGGAGAAGCTACTATGTTTGAAATATTTGTGTGGTAACTTTGTGAGAAAAGTTCATCTCTCGGCACGGAAATGATGCCTTTTTAGTAGTGGAAGTTGATACATGCCATCCACGGTGCGTTAATAAAACATTCCATATGCCCAGGTATCTGTTTTTCTTTGCCTGTAAAAAGATTATGTTTGTATCTAAAAATGATAAAATGAAGTCTGTTATTAATAATTTAAGGTATAGCCTTTTCATGAAAAAAAAAAACCCACTAAAAAGCAGAATGGAGGGAAATGTTTGGTTTTAAAACATAGCAAACAGTTAAAATTGGTTCTTATAGGAGTATACCAATTAAAACTTTGGTCTCTGTCAGAAAAATGTTTGTCATTCCAAGTTGGCACTTTTAAAAGACAAAAGACCCGAAGCAGTGGAAGCAAAATAAAAGGTTTAAATAATAGTCAAAGATAAGAATTCAATAAAGGAAGGGAAAAAGAAAAAACAACCCCGAACAAAGCTAATGTGGCTGGGTGTTCTGCACCGTATTGCAGTGGAATGACTCTGTGAGCTGCATTGTTACAATAATGAATACATCCCATGCTGAGTTCAAAGGTGTCTGATGGAAGCAGGGAGGCCACAGCAGCCTGCTGAGAGATGAGCAGCAAAAAGCAAAGAAGCAGACAAATGGTGGATCTTTCTTTCAGGTTTTGCACACAGCCATTTCCCCAGAGGAAGTGTGTAATGATAATATTCATAGTATGCCCTGAGTATGAATTATAATGCACAAGACAAGGAAATACATAATGTAAAAAGTTTACCAAATACGAATTTCTCAGTTGCATAAGAGTCTTGAAGAAGTGATATGATTGCCTTCCTTTTCCTGCAAGGGATGGGAAAAAAAAAAAAAAAAAAAAGAAAAGAAGAGGCGTAAGAGGCAAAGAGATGATGATTGACGTGGAAAATTAATATGTAGTGTTTTACATGTGCTGCACTATTTCCATTGCAATCAGGTTGCAGCAAGCACGTGGTACCAGATGCCAATATGAGAATCAAGGGTGTGCAGTGTAAATTACAGTAATTTGAGCTCAATATCTGCAGCCTTTTTGCAATAAGTCCACAACTTGCTTTTACGAGTATTTGTTAGAAAGTTTAAGTTTGCTCCTTCCTACACTTTTTCTTTGAACTTCTGTTTTATTATCTTCAGGTATTTGTAGCTGGTAGCTTTACCCAGCTTAGGTCAGCAATGATCTTCGTTGTGAGACTCTCCCTGTAATAAATTGTTTGCAAGTCTCTGTCTCAACGAGTACTGTTTGTAGGGGTAGGAACAACCAAAGCAGAATTTTAAAAATCACTTTGGTTAAATTCTGCTTTCCTAATTTTCTCAAGACTAAAGTTAAATCAGTTCTGAATATCTCATCCTAAAGATCTGACATTAAGATACTATCATCCATTCAGTTCCAGGGATTCTTCAAAACTATCTGCATAAATTCCCTTAAGAAACATGCTGGAGAACAAAAATTATGCTTTAGGCTTAGTAATTTTTCAAATACCCTCCATCACATGGGAGGTTTGTTTGACAGAGGCACCCAGTACTGGTGCCATACCAGTGGCTTGCAAGTAGGTGTTCAGAAAGTCCCTCAGAGTTTCCTTTCTTCCATCAGGTCTATGGCTAATGTTGTAGTCTTTGTGTGCGTACAGCAGCCCCTGTCCTCTCGGACACGGTCCAATTTGTACAACCCATTGTCAGTGCTGGAGCATGCTGCTGGCCTTGGACACATTTGGCAGACGCTCAGTCTGTCAGTTATTGCAGAATCAACAGAATTACTAGTCTCTGGAGCTTGTCTCCTCTTGGGAGACTTTCACACACGCTTTTCCAGTGCCGTTTTCTGGCAGCTATTTCTCCATCCATATCCATTGGTATCTATAGAATCCACAGGCACAGGAGATGCTTTTATGACACTGTGAGGTAAGCACAGTCCTTATTCCAAAACTCCTACCCCTTCAGCCTCCCGGCTGTGATTCCTGCACTGTGGGAACACCCTTTACCAACATCTTTCAAACTCTGTACCTGGCAACAGCCGACAGTGCCGTGTCAGGTCCTGGAGTTTGCATTTGCAGCTGTTCATGTAGCTGGCAGCATCTGGACTACTGCCATCCATTATGCACTTAGGTCTTGCTTATGTATGTTAAACAGAAGTGTTACCGATCATCAAGTCATGGGCAGTTTAATCTCATTAGTCCCTGATTTTAATCTTAAGCATAATGAAGGGAGAGGCAGGGACCAGGTTTACAATTTGTCCTGCTGGATGTATTCTGATACCCCAGTATCTATAGCCGCTTCTACCTCAGATCTCCTTGTGCAGAACAGGTGTAATACCTGGACTCAGAGTCATCCAGTCATCACAAATCTCCATTCACACAAGTTACAGCAACGTTGCTGAATCTTCCAGGTCAGCTTTCATATCTCAGGGGCTTGGGTGAATTCTTAGGATGCCTTACTACTACAATTTAGAGAAAACCTGATTCTTACACTTCAAGTGACTGTAACATATATAAAAACAAACAAAAAAGCCCCCCAGTGTGTTCCCCCCACTGCCCCAGCCTAGAGTGTTTACTGGGTTTCCTGCTGTTTGCCTGACCAGGATTCATTCCTAACCAGCCTCAGTTTCTTTTGGGGTCTGTCTTTCTTTCTTCTTTTCTTTTCTTTTCTTTTCTTTTCTTTTCTTTTCTTTTCTTTTCTTTTCTTTTCTGTTGATATTCCTGGACAGGTAGGTTTTATCGATGACAACTTCAGTGACTGTCAAGTAACAACCTCATAATTTCCAGCTGCCCCCATTTTAAGAGAATAAGTCAAGCACGTAAAGTTTTTCAAGACAGTGAATTAATGGCAGTGTAGACTGATTGTTCATTATATCAAGCACTACTTTTGACCTACACAGAGAACATGCTGTCTGTTCTTCTGCGTGTCTATGAATTCCTTGTTTTAAAGCTTTCCTCCCCATAACATTGAAAACATCTTTGTCCTATGAACAGTTCTTCTCAACCAAATTGACACGAGCTGTGGTGAATAATGGGGAGCTGTGTGAGGGAAGGGAGTGGGCAGGAATCATTACCAGCCACTGTTGCTAGAATTCCATAAATTTCCCTTTCATAGCAGGCATGGCTTCAGTAATGAGGGTCGTTAATATCAGTATTTCCATGATCCTTAATGTCGATTAGATTTTTTTTTTCAAGTCAACAAAAAAATCATCTGGATTGTCCTTATTAAAGTTGGTGCAGTTTCTGACCAAGGAATCACATCTGTGTGTTACATGAGTAAAACAGCATGTAAAATATAACAGCAGCTTCCAGTGATTTATAACCTCTAGTTTTCTATGATTTTGAATCATTAAAGAGTATGTAAAAACATATTTTATACACAATCTTTTGTCTTACATTTATTTTTATATTTCTCCATAGGAATTTATTGCAATAGATCTATCACCATTACTATAGACATTTATAGTGCCATTAAAATTCAATGCCACCATAAATTCATGCTCCTTAACGTGTTGACATTTGTAACAGCTTCCACAAGGACATATTTTATACTGAAAGTGAAACTTGGAGTAGAAACTTTTGTTAAATTTAAGATGTAGGTAAGGAAATAAATGTCTTTTATCTGCTTTCAATAAATTAAATAACTTGGGTGAGACAAACTCTTATGCCCCACTTCTGGGTTAAATTTGCTCAGGCCACTTCAAACCAGTTCAAAGAAAAGCACAACATTCAAAACAAGATTATAAAGCAATCACTTACTGGCTGACACACAAAATATAGCCAGGATGTAATGAGCTATTTGAGTAAGAATGAATATCCTGATTCTTCCTAAGGCACCTGAAGGGCCTTTGCTGTCCCACCGGGCATCAGTCAGGAGAGGAGAGGTTGGTCTCCACCGCCCTCCGGGACAGTCAGTGCTGCCATGCTGCTCTCTTCCACAAGGTCAGTCCAAACTGATGGTGCTGCCAGCGTAACCCAATTACCCAACCGTTTCTGAGTATCCCAACTGGACTGACTGGCCTTCGTGTTTTGTTTCTTCTTCCCACCCCGTCTTTGCCTTGCGATTTTATACCTTTCTACATTGATAATTTTCGTCTTGAATGTCTGATTCTGTCTAAACTATCCCACCTCTCCCTGTAATTTTTACCTTCCTTACCTCTCTACAGACTTTCTTACAGCTCTTTCCCAGCAGTCTCGGTGAAGTTTGGGCAGCTGTGCAGGGTCAGAGCTGGGCTGTGCGTTCCTGAGACACCATCTGCCAAACTGCCAGTGGAGGGAGGAGGCTTGCAGCAGGGGTTACAGAGATGGTTACAGCTGATGGTTTTTGGTTTATGTGTTTCCAAATGTCTTAATATTATACTTCATAGGGTGGGAATGTAAGATTTAACTAGAAAAGTTACAAAATGACGATTCTGAATCTTGAATGTTTAAGATTATTTAAAGATCATTGAGTCTTCATTTTTTTTCCACATGGATTGAAATGGAGTTGCTAATTATTTGTGAATGGCAACTTTCACCTATGGGATGGACTTTTTCTTATGTAATTGCTTTATAAAATAGAGCCTATCTTGCAGTCCTTACCCGGAAAAGCTATCAGAGTATAGTGCCAAAATAGCTCCTGTTATAAGTGCACAAAGGGTTTTTTAGCCTACAAGTCTATTTGTTATTAGAACTCATCTAAACTACTTATTGGAAGTGGAGGATATGGTCTAATATCTCTGTGAATTGTGCTTAAGTTGCACAGAAACAGGCAATTAGGAAAAGTTCTCCCCATAGGCTCTCTAAACAGGGAATACATACATGGTCTAATATCTCTGTGAATTGTGCTTAAGTTGCACAGAAACAGGCAATTAGGAAAAGTTCTCCCCATAGACTCAACAGGTAATACATACACATAACCTGATTTACTGTGTTGGGTTGTCTCTCCCTTTTAAATTGGGAACCTTATGTGTGTGTCTTTTGAACATCAGAGGCAGTGAGCACAAGCTGAGTTATGGGGTTTTTTTATCCCTCTCCAACCACATCAGAACAGGACCCCATCTATAGGGTAGTCTATTGTGCGCTTTCTAAAGTGAAAAAGCCACTGATGTAGCACGTATCTTCATGAAGGTGCCTCTCGCCCAGGATTCTTTGTGAAGACTTCAGCTCCATGGAATATTTCCCCAAACCTTTTGCCATCATTTCTGAAGGTACTAAAGCACACCTTCCCCAAACCTTTTGCCATCATTTCTGAACGTACTAAAGACCATGTTAGCTCTGAAAGAAAACAGCATAAAATCACCACTGAAACAAAAGTGGGTTTTCTCCTTCCCGTCATTGCAGAATCAGGCAGGAGTACCTCTGTCTGTCATATTAGTTTCTTTATTCATGGAAAAAATAGTGCTGAGTAAGTATCAGCATGGAGTTGAATGTAATGTGGAAGTGAATAGCAAGTAGGGTTTTCTGTTGCTAATGTTTTTTAATATAAATTCAAAAATAAAAATGTTTTGACAGAGTATCATTAATTAAGGTCAAAATTACCATAGCTTATATTTGTGTATTTTCAAGAGCTCCACTAGTAACATATAAGAAAAACTGAATAATGAGTTGCAGGATTTTCTGTGTAGTATCAAGTAATCAGCCAGAATCAGAAATCACTTTTCATTAGATTTACCAATAATAGTACTTCTACGTACCTGTGGACAAATTTAATAGTTAATGAGAGGAAGGTGAGAGTTGCAGAAGTGAAGCAAAGATTGAAAAAGTAAAAAATTCCCTAATACAGTCTTAAGCAGATTTTATCATCTTTATTTTAAACTATGGTTTCTGAGTGAGATGAGCTGTTCTGAAAATAGAGACTGCAGTGTGGTGATGAAGCATACTACAAAACAACAAATGTGCTATAAAACTACTTTAATATTTCAATGGCAGGCATCTGGTATTGTGTTTCTCATCGTATAGTTAAACTATGGTTTGGATTTTTTTTTTTTTTTAACATGCACCCAGCTACACAACTGGAAGATTTATAGGCTAAAGAGAGAGGACGATCAGTCAAGTGCTTCTGGCAAAGTCAAAAGTAAAGCTGGGTTTCAGGAAAGAGGATTTTCTTGTCACAAAATTAGTTAGTAATATACCTGTGTCCCAGCATAGTTCACAGAGGTGCTGTTCTACTCAAAGCTCTCTTTAGAGTCAAAATTAAGAGAGCCTAGAGGGCTTGTGGTCATTAATGATGCCTCAGGACTTTCCATACAAAGTGGCTTGTTAGCACTGTGGGTCTGACTAACTGATGTAATTACTTTCAGCCAGCTTACGTTACCCTTCACTTTCAATTGTAGTGAGAGATTCTGGGAGCAAAATCTGAATAGGTTAACCAGGAGGAGGTTATAGGATCACAAATTATAAGTCACTACATCAGGATCAAAACTTTGCTAATGGAGGTTTTCCAGTCTACCAGAAAAAATGTTTCACAAAAGCTGCTGAAAGACAGTTAAGACAGGAGGAGTTCATTTTTGGGAAAAAAAAGGTGTAAATTTTCCAGTTGTAAATGTGATCAGTCATTTGGGAGAATCTTCTAAGAAAGCTTATGGAAAATTCTTTATTGGTAGGAGTGTTAAAATCAGATTTGGATATCTTTTAAACAAAAAAAGGTGCTTTTTAAAGGATACTTCTAATTGGTTCCAGGCAGTATTTGTTATACAAAAGGTAAAGCTTATACAGCATTTTCATTGCCCTTATTATATTAATGATAGCATTTCCACTCTTGCGTCTTAGCTCCCGATGCGTTGGGCCAATGGACGTGACCTTTTCAGCCCAGGCAGTGTGGGTGCTGGTGGGAAGGAAACGCTCCAGTTTTCAGTGGCACTGGATGGGGGATGCTGCAGATTTGTCAGTGGCCTCTCTTGCTTCCTGCTGCAACCATGGCGTGTACCTTGTTCAGACATACTTTCTCATCATGGCCTCCTGATTTTATATCGTGTGACTTTCAATCAGTTGGAACATATTTCACAATATTAGAATGAATAAATCTGTCATTTTATTTCCATGTTGCGTATAGAATATCTAGTAAGTATTTCTGATACGTAAGATTAATGCCACTCCTGAGGAGAGGCCTTTATAATTGATTGGTGCCATCACCTTGCTTGAGTTATAAACTCTTCACTTCATTCCAGACAGAAAAATCCATCTCTTAGGAATCTCCATCATGCCTCTTCTTTGTGAATTTATTACTCTTCTTGATGGGAAAAGTTTAAATGATAAAGGTATTTTTCCATGATTGTTATTGCAGAAAGACTTTGACAATTTCTGTGAAAATGAGGCTGATTTGGCAGGAAATAGCCTGGTGCTTTTGGATCTAAAAGGCTTTGGAAACATTTCAAAGTTGGAGAAACTGTAGATTTGGCTTTAATGAAAGGGAGAGAAGCAAGCGTTGCTGGAAATGTGTGGTTTGGGTTGCCTTGGATTTGCTTTTCCCGTAACTCTGCTTGTGATAAGCGTTGCCTATAACGATCCCTGGTGCTTTTGAGCTTTGTGCCTACGGCTGGAGTTCAGCATTGGACACTGAGCTGGGAACTCCCACTTTACAAAAATTAAACCAGATCTGAGTACATCTGTGTCTTCTAGTGAGCTTCTTAAAGAAGAGCAAAAGGCTTTCAAACTCAGAAAAGCCAAGTTACGCTGGAATAGTAAACAGCGAAGAATCCGAGAGAGTAGGTAAAGCGGAACTGAAACAGGACGCCATTCCTGTACACGCACTGCCATGGCTCTAGTCAGAACTGACTTGGTATCAGCAAACTGCAGTGTCTCTTGGCTCATAGGATTAGGGTTTTTTTGTTTTTGTTTTCCTTTTTTTTCTTACATCATCCCAAGACCTGATTGATTCTCTCCTGAGGGAAGGAATGTTCACACTCCTTCAGTTTCCACCAGATACAGTCACTCCCTTTTAGGGCAACATATTACAGAAACAGAAAAAACCCCTTCTTTGTCTCTGGCAGGAACAGACATGGTAACTGTAATCAAACAAAAATTCCCTTTCCCTGTGTGTCAGTGAGAGGTGTCATGGGGAAATGGCTCCTCTGCCATCCTAGCAGTGTGTTAGCATCCCTTTTCCCTCAGTTCCTTTTCCCCATCGTTCCTCACAAAGCTGGGGATACTCGGTTCTTGTCCTTTGCAGTGACCTTTCCCCACGACTAAATTGCTAAGCGGTTCCCAGTGCCCTGCCGTGGCTGCTGGGCTGTGTGGGATGGGCATCTCCTAGGGAAAGGGAAAAAAACCTGCAGCTATCAGTGAAACAAGAGTCCCCAGAGAGGGCCAGGATGGACTTTGCCAAGGTTGCTTTCTGCTGGGTAGAGACTTAAGCAGCTTGTTGTTCTTTCTGCTGACTGAATGCTTCTAGAAGCGTAATGCTGCATCGCAGGGGGATTGTTTTAACTGAAGAGGTCTTCATGGAAAATACACGGGTGTTTTGGGAGCAGTTACGGGAGCCTAGATAGAATTCAAACGAAGATTCCTACAGCACACAGTCGTAGGAGTTTCAAAAAAAAATTTTTTTTAATAATTTAAGGTTGGATTTAAGGATTAGCTGAAAAGGGGAGTTGGGAATCATGTTTACATAAACAAATGGAAATTGCTTTCTACATACTAATTGCAATTACACATTTCTGTTTTCATATTTCATTAATACCAAACTGTTTGTTATCACAGCTTAGAAGAAATAAATCATAATTGCTTTTAGCTATTCTACATAATGAACAAAAACATGATTGCTGTCAGCAGTTGCACTAGGAATTATACTTTTGCCCAATAAACAGAAGATTTCTACTGTTTGTAGTCTGGAGAAAAATGTGCCATTGAAGCACATCGTGATTAAAGAGCATAGAGATTTTATGCTTTGCCGTACATTTAGCAGACAATTAGTGGAAAATTTTGAACTGCAGAAATTATTTAGGCTCAATGGTTTGTGGAAGTTTCTCTAACTGAAAAAAATCATGTTGAAAATAATAAAACATTATTCCTAATATTCAAGAATAAAACTAGAGATGTGCCAAAATACATAGCACAGAGGCTGCCCATCTGCTGACACATTTAATTATCACATTTACCAAAAAATCATTCTTTTTGTAGTCCTGGTTATGATAACTGCGTTATCTGAGGTCATTTTATATATCAGAGCATTTTAATAGGCATAATGTAGAATGTTGTAGAGTTGTACTGTGCATTGTGCGGTTGTGTGGGAGAGTCCTGTGGAAAATGAGAAAGTGTGTTTTATGCTGTCCCTGTTCATGATACACAACACCTGCGTATTTCTGTGCAGTAAAAGCTTTCGATGCATGTTCAGATATATTTCAATGGTAATAGCACAACATGCAATATAGGTGAGCTTCGTTTATTACAAAAGTAAGCCCAGAGCACTTCAATATAAAGTAGGAAATAGCCGTTAGCTAGAAATGTATCTAAAGTTCCTTGTACAACACAACAGTGATGTCTGATATCAAAGTTACCCTGCGCTTTTCCTGGAGCCAGCTTGCTTATTTACCTTCTTCGTGAGCAGGGATACAAAGAATTTTGGAATTGGACGTGAAAGCTACTGTGATCATTTAATTTGCTGAACAGTTCACCTATGCTATTGTTTTGTAGCTTTTTTCCCTGGCTGCTTTTGTTCCCGTTACTTTTAGGACATATCTTTATCTAGTTCCAACAGAGAGTGCAAAGGCTGGCAAAGACTCTGCTATCAGTGGCTTTGCAATTAGAAAAGTAGAGTTGCTGTAATATTCCAAAACTCAGCGCTTTTTTTTTGCCTTTTGTGTAAAAGCATCAACCAGAAACTCCAGACTTTGGAGATATTTAAAAAGGACTGAAACGGTGCAGCACTCCAAAGTGAATTGATATTTTTCTTTGTGATGATTTTGGTCAGACTCTTCTTTCACTGCGGACAGACCAATATATTATCCCTTCAAGAGCTGTCGTCTTGCATATGCTGAATGTATGTTTAACTGCTCATCAGAAATTCAGAGGGAACACCAAATGTTTTGATCAGTTTTCACTCCAAATTGGAATAATGTTAAAAATTTAAAATTTTCACATAACTTTTTTTTTTCCATAAGAAATAAAATATTTTGAAGTTTCGCAATGACCTGTTGTGATGTGTTTTGGTTTTAACTGTTTTTGTCTCTTGTTCAAGTTTGCAACTTGCTTTCTTTCTGTAGCATCTTGCAATTGAGACTCATTTTGCAGGTCATCTTGCAGTGGGTTGTAGGTTTTCGGGGAAGAAATTTTAGCCCATATTAAGCAGTAATGTGTAGAAAAAAATGTTTTGCATGCCTTCCTGAAGTTTTCTGATGACCATTGCATTGTTTATTATGGGCAGGAGACTTGGTTCGATAATCAAGGGGAGTCTTTGCCACTCCTGCATTTCTACCTGGTGCTGGACATTGGAGCCCAATGGGTCACATCCAGTCTGTGATCACATTCCGTTAATGATCGCATTCACTCTGTGATCACAAGATACTCGGTGCAAAATCTTCAGTGGTTTTAGCATGGCTGTCTGCAATGTTTATTCATTGTCTTCATGTGATTTTTCACTCTATTGCTTGTACATATAGGCAGAGAGGATTTGTTGCAGAAAGCATTGCAAGCAGATCTTTCTGCAGTTACCTGGTCTTCTGAAAAGTTGTGTATGAAACTGCCTAATTGCTCTTGGTGTATTTGTGTAAAAAAAATTATATTTGGAAAGTGCAGTAGCTGTTTGACCATAGTGAAGCTGATGTCTACCTGTCAAATGTAGTCTCTTGTGGAAAAACAGTAACCTGTTTTTCATGAGTCTTGAGTTTGCCTTAAGTTGAAACTCCTTTCTTTGCACAGGATTAAGAGTGATAAAACCAACTAGACAAACACAACAAAACGTAACAATGAGGTTTCTGTAATAGTGGTTATCTTGTATTGTTTGTACCATTACTATGCTGAGAATAATTTTGGTTGCGTAATAACTGATGATTCTTGCATGGTGAATTCCCACCCACAGTTTACTGTGATTTCTGATATAATCTCCACTTGTTGTTACTACAAGATCCTTCTTCAGTAACTATTCAACTAAACTTCAGTTAAGTACTGCCGTAACGGTATAATTTTTTTCCAGCTTGTCAGTTCTATTTAAATTTTGCTTCATTAGTGTAGGAAGCATGGCAAGACCCGTGGCATTTACATTGCATAGAATACAAGGACCCGTAGTGACGCCTGCGTCGTGGCTGGGGATCAGGTTGTGCCTGTGTGCACCCGGTGTGCAGTCACCAGGGGATGAGAACACGGAATGGTTTGGGAGGTGACTGAACACCCCGGAGCCTTCCCGGTAGGGAAAATGACTGACTGCTCCAGGACCTCTCCTGGTGGGAATTTCAGACAGCCTCTGATTCCTGCCGGCAGCTCCAGCAGCGTGTGCACCAACTCAGTGCTCCGGCACAGTGATTACCCCCCAGGAGGAGGTGCTGGCAGCCCCTGAGGCTCTCCTTGGCCGTTGGTGCTGCAGAAGCGACCAGAGCATGCGTGCGTAGGATACTTGTTGAACAGTCAATAGAAACCAACCCTGCAAATGCAGACATAGTGACATAGGACAGTCTTCTGTACACGGTTAGGATAGCTGCATGTTTTGTGAGTAGTTTAAGATGAGAAATGTATTACGGTGTTTACTGGAGTGGTCACAGAGGCAAGAATTCAGCAGAAGGATGCTGGGGGGGGGTCCTGCCTGCTCCCCCTGGAGATACGGTTGCAGCACGCCTGCAGTGGAGGCTCCTTTCACAGTATCAACAGCCACTGGGGATCTTGTTCAGGAGATTTGATTCCCCAGGCAGTCACTGCCCTATGCAGAGCTCCCCACAACTGTTTTTTGTTATTTTGGTTTGTTTTTAAACAGTCCATGAGTGTCTGTGCAACAGAAACAAAATTCTGCAGTTGAGTTTAAAGCCTCAGGGTATTCAGTCACAGCAAAGAATCGTTTCTGTTGAAACCACAGCATAATAAGGCATTTGAAAAGTTTGTCAGCCTACCTGCAAGCCAGCTCGGGTGAGAGGCAGGGCGAGGGCCTGAGCTTACGGGGAGCTGCTGGGCCCTGGGGGTTAGCCCCCGGTGGGTGGCTCAGGGCTGTTACAGCCTGTTGATGCCCTCACGGTATGTAACGTGTTTCTGCATCAATTTAGCGCTGTCAGTCATGTTGTTCTGACAAACGAGATCATAGCACTAGCACTACTAGAATATCTTGTTTATTCAATGTAGTCCTGATTATTCGGAGAAGACAGAATGCTGCACCGAAACCAGCTAGTGGTTTGGAATATAAATAACAAGCTATGAAGGCTTCTAAATAAATAATGCCATTAATCCAGAATGTGCTCTTTTTTTTTTTTTATTTGTTGAAAGGAATCAGAAGCAATGTTGTGTTATTTATTCCTAGAATAATGTTACTATAGTAACCATTGCACCTTATTGTCAGACATACACAGAAGTTGTAAAGTTACTTGGGGGGGGGAGACAAGAAATTTGTCTGATAATTGGGCATTTTCAATAAAAGAGGTGTTTGCCTTCCTTGAGAGGCTGTGTACAGCGAGAGATCCGAGAGCTTTATAACACGCGGGGCGGGGGATGAAAGAAGAAAAGATTGTTAGATGTGCAGTGACTTGTGTTGCACTAAGTTGGCTCATTTTTATCATTGTTTTACTGTGGCGGATTTGAAATGTGGACTGTGGGTAACCATGGAAACAGAAACTCTGCAAATTGAGGACCTAAACGCAGTATTGTAAGAATCCTTCAAATGCAATTAACTTGATTATTAGAGATAAAATGCCACACAAATCTCATACAGGGTAGGGGAAATGTGCTGTTTCACCCTGATTCCCAGACCCCAGAGTTTTCAGAATATACAGAGAGGCTCCCTTGCAGCTGCCCAGGTGCAGAATCCAGCTGGGCTGTGGGCTGGCTGGTGGGGAAGAGGTGCTGTGAAAGCCCCTTCACTGGACAGCAAGCACTAGCACTCCAGAGAGAACTGGTACCGCACCTCCTCAGGCCTCCTGGGATCACAGGAAAGATGAGAGGACAGGACATCTGCCTCCTCCAAACGCCCCTCGTGGTGTTGGCTTGAAGAGGGGTTGAGCAGGTATGAGGAGAGTTGGGAAGGATCTGCTTGGCATTAGCTCTTTTTTTGCTATTCTAGCTCAATTTAGCAGGTTCATTGATGTGTTTTCCTCCACTTTCCAAGGTTCATGTGCTAAAACTGTGTGCGTGCTTGCATCTTAAAATTTTGAAGTTTTTTAGCACTATCTGTGCTTTTGTAATTACTGTCCATTCCAAAATTGTATCTAGCAGCATAGTAGCATCCCAATCCTTAGAAGACTCTCTTTTGTGTGCAGGTTGGTTTGTTTAATACTGTGGTTAGTGCTGTGCTACAAGATTATCCCCATCTTCCACCTTATTTTAGCAGGATTATAAATTGAATCCAGGCAGATACAGAACTGTGGAGGAAAAAAAACCCCGAACCAAACATAAACTTATTCTGGGGTACGCAGAAAACTGATTGTGTTGATTTAAAAACCAACCAACCAACCAAAACCACTTTTGTAAAAAAATAGCAAAGAGTAATTCTGAATTATAAATTAAGAAATTTACACATTTAGAAAATTACAATGATGCACTGAATTTCTTTGAGTGTCTCAAGTTAATTAGGGATCTGGAAAAGGATTATTCAAATGGTTGGAAACATCAGTACACTTCAGTGAAACTTTCTGTTGTCAGCAACTGTGCCTTTTTTGTCAGAAAAAAAGTTTGGTTAATTAATCTGTCTCTGATTACTTTTAAAGTGCAATATGTGGTAGGTAATATGCCAGACGGTTATTAGCTTGGTTTCATTTTTATGTCAGTCTGAATTATTAAAGCAATTATAATTCACTGTTCAGAGGACTGGAGGAAGTAATATCTGTTTTAAATTTCATGAAACACTTTACTAATGAAAATCCCCAGTGATGTCCGGTGGTACTAATGTCCATAAGGTGAGCAGGTTTTTAGCTAGTCTGATAGTAAAATGTCGTGATAGAGTCAAAATGTGGAAGAGTGCTTTATGAGTAAAACTTCTAATCTGTACATCTCTGAACACTTTTAGATATAGTATTTACTGTAAATAATATGGGATATGGCACTTATGCTATTCATAGTCATATTTCAAATATTGTTACAGCAAAAATCAAAATGGCACGTGTATACCTTAGGATTTTGGAATTGCAACGAGCTACTTCAGTGTACAAGGGGAGGCACTGACAATAGTTTCACCAAGACTAGATCCTGTTAACCACACCAGTGTTTCCTTTTATTTCACTATACAATACATATCTTAAAAACTAGAAATCAGAAAAATAGCCGTAGCAGCCTGAATTTTATTGTGGACTAAGGAACATGATTCAGGGATAAAAAGGTATGGAACTACATGAGAGACAAAAAAGTGACTGGATTTCATTCTTTTCAATAACTCAGTTTTGCACAAGACTGAGTGCTGTTGCCCCAATCTTTCAAACCACTTAAGCAAATGTTTTACTTTAAAAAAATGTAAGTCATGTTATTTGCAGCTTTATAAAAGTTTGAGCGGCATAAAAATGTAAAACAGAATTATACAGGTATTTGTGTCCCACATATACATGTTTTGTAAAATGATTTCACCAGCCTATTTAGATAAAAATGTATTTTGAAAAATAAACTTCATCAGAGGCAAAGCAGTAACATTGTTTTGCTGCTTTAGCTATCTCCTGCCACATTGGCGTGGGGCTGTGCCGTGCGAAGAGCGGCATTTCGTGTTCTGTGAGCCTGCAGCTAATTTGCAACAGAGCGTTGCTGATTTCTAACAGCAGTATTAGACATATGTAGAAAACACCTCTTCTGGAACTGTAATTGAATGCACAGGCACAGGGGAATACACAAGTTTCCCAAAATTGCCATTTTATTTCTACAGCTACTTTACTCCAAGGGGTTGGCTTTAACCAGAATTGTGTAATGCGCAGTCTAACATACGCGCCTTTCCCTCTTTCATCAACCCTGTTCAGCCAGCAAAGTAAAATTTCCTCCAGCATATGATAATCCACTCCTAAAATAAATATCTGCATGTGCAAGCGGTATAATTAATCTGACGAAGTTCTAACTAAGACAAGTATATTGCTGGAAGATTTTGTTTGCAGAATGTCGTGGAGAATTGCTGCCAACGTGCAGGTGTATTTGTATTCTCAGCTGCGAGCTTGGATAATTCCTTCCATTGTTTGAGGTGACCGTGCACTGCAGCTCCAAAGTGCACTGCAGAAATAATGGTCATGCTACAAAAGCTTCCTGTGCGCTGTCACTGCCAATGGCTTGCAGATAGTTTTTCAATTGCCTCTCATTATGACATTGCTGTTCAGAAGTTGTTGAATTCAGCTTGCAATGGTCTACCTACCAGGGCAAATTTTGTCCTCCACCTAACCCTGACAGCAAGGCTAATAGCTGTTCAGGAGGCCAATGGATCTTAATAAAAAATGGAAATGGTTTTGCCCCTTCATTTTAATTAACATTATGTCTACATTTCTATGATAATGGATAATTAAGTGAGTTACCTTGACATTGGAAGGTTCTTGGAAATAATTTACTATGCAATTTCATTAGGTTAAAGACATTTATCTGTTTTATTTTGCATGGAAGTTTCATCATAAATATTTCTGAATATGATTTATACATAAACTAATTATTTTTCACAGAGCCAGGATTTTAGAAACTGCAAAATTCATTATGTGCATTTTAAAAATCTTTTTGTGATCATACATATAACCCATCTCATCTCTTTCTTCAAAGAAATATTCCTTTTTTTTTTTTTTTCTGGAGCCTCCATCATCTGTTATTCTATAAACACAACAAGAGGCAGACAGGCACTCTCATGGAATATTATTATTTTGGGGATAGCAAAGCAAAAAGTTTTCCTCCATAAGGGTTCACTTATTGCACTTCAGAGAAAAATGTTAATCAAAAGTGTTCTTCTATAAAATCTGAAAGAATTATGAGGAGGCAATTTTGCCTGTGTCTGTTCACCAAAACTGCAGAGCATATGCCTTTCAAGCAAACCACAGTATTCCCCAGGAGCATCCTTGTTCAAGCACAGCTATGTTGCAGAATAGATTCCCTTTACAAAAAAAAAAAACAAACAACAAACAAAAAAAACCAACAACCAACCAACCAAAAAATTATAAGATAAACTTTCTAGATCTAGTAAGGGTCATGCCTTGTTCTTAAATCTCCTTGCATATCTGTTTATAAAGAAATGGAGGACATATGCAGGACTGTTAGGTCCTTTTTGCTCTAACGTACCATTAGGAAAATCCTTGAGTAGCAGTTCTGTCCCTCAGCTTCTCTACGGGGACATGACCTCAATTCAAGAAAATGCTGAGCTGTGGCTTTTCTTTGTCCTATGAAGATACTGTAAACTCTCCTGCAGAGCTTCTGTATTTTGAGAGATGTCCATAGCTCACATAAATAATGATAGAATTGAAAGATGTTGTACTATTTTTCATTTAATAGGCGTAATTCTATCAAAATACACATTTTAAATATCCCATGGAAAGGGTCATTAAAGCTAAAGAATCATTTATTTCTAGTTTCTGATTGCACTGTCTGCTGTGTGAAAACTAACAGGAGGCCACAATTTCCTTTGAAGGGGTTGTCAGCAAGGTTAGTCTTCAAATACACTGACAAAGAACACTTTTAATGTCAGGTTTGTAGAATAATTTTTGAGTGATCTGCTACTCTGGTGATGGAAATTACCAACTGCATCATGGAAACAAACTGTGCATTTGTTCGTTTTACAGTGTAATAGACTATCCCGTTCCAGCACCGTTTGTTTGTGTAGCATGGATGAGGAGAGGGGCATGTGATGAAGAGAAAGGGAAGGGAATACTGTTTTGAGAATAAGGATTTTAGGATAGTATTTAAGTATATGATTAAATGGGATGTGGTGACCTGTGAAAGAGCATTGTGTGTGGTATTACTGCAGGAAAAACTGTAGGACTAATAATCAGACTCTGTTAAATGGTAGAAGAATATCAGATGTCTCTTGGAAACTCTGTCGAGTATTGTTCAGTAACATTTTCCTGTCTGCATGAAGTCTTTCTGAAGCCGTATCCTGCAGGTGGTTGCTGGTGTAGTGGGGGTGCCCTTTCCCACTGGGATGTGGTAGGCAGCAGGTCGGGCTGCAGCATACGCAGTGTGTGGTTAGGGGTTGGGCAAAACAGTCTTGAGTGGCTTGTGGGAAAGTGCTTTGGTTTTTAATATCCCTCTCTGAGTTCTGCTCTATCTTAGAGGCCATCAGCTGTAAGCTACAATGACGAGTAGTGCTATCAATCTGATACAAGAGCTGGGAAGGTGTTTCCACTAAAACATTTGGGAGAAAGCAGACAGGCAAATAGTTTGCTGCTTTGTCATCTCCCTTGCTCTGTCCAGTTCCGTTGCCCTTCTGTGTTAGCCACTTGATAAGATTTTAGGATCCCTGAGGATTTGTAACCCTGCATCCCCCAGGAAGGGCTCTGGGCAGCCTGTCTCCCCAGCCTGACACCTGTTGTCCTCCATCGCTGGTGAGTTGCAGAGCCCAGTGAGCCACCACCTTCTAAAATTTATCCGCTGTGTGATTCCTCAGTGGCTGGGTCTGGAGACAGTGAGTGGTCCCATACCTATGGGACAAGCAGCCTCGGGCACCAAAGGCAAGTCCACCAGTTTTTCTGCTTTACTGTTCCATCGATAACTGCAAAGCTGTCACCTTCAGTTCTTCAGCAAAAGGAGTATTCTGACCTCTCTGTGCCACTGAGCTGTCTGCTGCGAGGGGGGAGCAAGAGGAAAAGAAAGGAGTAAGAACAGCGTTCCAATCCGGGGTGACAGAATGCCCCAAATTAAAATCTCAAATTGTTCACAGAGCTAGAACTCAAATTTCTACACAGCTTGTCGTGTGCTGCCAGTCTTATTTACAAAGCCTCAGTAATTGGGTGAGGAATTTTTCCCGGGAGTTTGTTTTATAATGATTGTAAACTTAAGATCTCCTATAAGCTCCTTCTGCACACCCCCATAAGACGTCTTATTTTAGACAGCAACCAGAAAAAGTTGTGCTTGGAGCTCCCCGGTCATTACACGTTCACCGTAGAACAGTTCTTGTACCCTTTTGTTTGGTTTTTTCCCCTCACAGTCCCTTAACAAGGATATACTCCAGGTCTGATTTTTTTTCTCCTTTTAAATAGTGAATCATACATTGACATTAATGGGAGCAGAGATGGATAATGCTAATTAATTAAAAATTAATACTAAATAATTCCTAGCCTAATTGAAGATAAGAATATGCAGTATATCAAGAACCACCTCACATTGGTAGGGCTATTTAATAGAGGAAAACTAAAATGAGCACAGTATTTAAGTTTCTCTCTGGAAACTATCCCTGTCATCTGTCTGCCCTCTCTGAAGATTTTTCCTTCCATCGGAGTTTCTGCTCTGCCATTAGGCCACCTGACTGAAATGGATATCAAGAACTTGATTTGTATTTTCATGGGGGAGTCAGGCTTGCCAAACCTAAATAAAGTGGAAGACTTTTAGAATGGTGAATCATTGAGTCAGTTTGTTAATACACGTGTGAGAGAAAGAAGTAAGATTCAAGGTAAAATTATAGCAGAATGTTTTTCTGCTGCAATGATATAATATATACTTTAGATACTATAGAACCTGTTTTAAAAAATCTAAAAATTAAAATATGTATGCAATGCTAACCACATTCCAGTGTCAGAGAAGTACTTTATTTATTAACATAGAGATTGATATTGAAAATAGTGCAGCGTAGCCTGTGCATTATACACTACCATTGGAAGAGAAATTTTCCTGAAAAAATGTTTAAAGCATGTTTCACAATAATATAAGAAGCAGTTTTATAACCTCATCTTTCACACTTATTGTTCAATATGCCACAGCTAATATGATGTGCACAAAGGTTGCCTGTGACTCAGATCCATTTAAATACATTTCTAGCTTTAATTATTGCTGAATATTCTCATTTAATATAGAATGTACCAAATATAAACTGTTCTTGAAATCTGAAAGGAAAGCTAGTTTAGATTTTTTGGGGAAAGAAGTTTGTTAGTTTAACCTTTATGAACATCCGCATGATGCAAAATACAGAGAGGGTGGAAATTCATGAAGTTTGTCTGCTTTTTGAAAGGAACTCTGTCCATGCTCCTCCTGTCTCCCTGCATAACAGAAGCCTCATTTTTTCAGCCTGCCCCCTCAGTCCTGCTTCTCTGAAAATGTCAGTGCTGGCAGCTGACAAGTTGTTCGACTCCAGGTCTAACATTAATGTGATAGACAAGTCTGCCATGCTAACAAAAAGTTTATCAGAGTCCTAGAGTCTTGTACAAAGCAAGTCTGTCTTTTTTTTTTTTTTCTTTCTATATTTCTATCTTTTCTTTTTTTAATAGAACACAAAGTATGAAGGCTCATCTAAGTAGGAGAGATTCATCAAAACCTCTAATTAAATACATGACAGCTGGTGAATTAGAGCATTTTGTCTTAGTGCTGCCATCCTATAATACTTCATAATCCTGAGTCCAAAGTATGAATTAATGATGCTTGTAAGTATCTTGATACCCAGCTAAAGGGGTAAAATAATCAAAAGCAACCCTAAAAGGTCTCTGAGAAAGGAGGCAGTACTGGTAATAATGAGTAACTAGGACCAAATTATTTCCACGTTACTGGAGTTTACTTTGGGATGCTTTGATATAGAATATGCTGTATTATAAGACTATTTGGTTAAAGAGACTGCTTGTTTTTAAAATAATGCATTTTTTTTAAAGAAGCATTTTTAAAGGCCATGTGTTAAATATCAGCTCCTAATAGCTAGCACAGTAAAATGCTACAACCCATAAATATGACAAAGAAAAAAAAATTGTTGTTTTAGAGTAGTCCTGTTTTCAAGAAATGGCAGGTTAGAGACAAATCTATGCAGATACTCGTGTGTTGTAAGTTTATTTAGGTTTGCTGGTGAAGAGGTTTCGGTTGCTTGTTGTTCCTTTAGGAGAAAAGGAACAGAACCAAAGTAGGAATTTTCGTGCTGCAGAGTTCAGGGGATTTAGAATATTGTTAAACTGAAATATTTCAGGTTTGGGGCATTTAATTTTTTAACATCAATAACCAAAGACTAAATGTTCCACTGAAAGTAAAATACATCCTTTAAAAATTTTTACTCCATCTGTAAATCCAGATCTGAGAAAGGTATTTCTAAGGAAAAAATTTTAAGCAGCCCTAATGGTTTGTATTAATCTTGTTCTTGGTTTGATTTTTTTTTTCCTGTTAAGATTTATGTTTTTTTTTTTTTTTTTTTCTCCTGAAGCTTTCTAACTGCAAGTCTTCTAATTAAAATATATATTACAAAACATGAATAATGAGATTTCTGTTCCCGTATATTTTGAGTAAAACTGAGATTTTATGATAGGTCTTACAAGCATTTAAGCAGCCGTCTTTTGGAGCTTTTTTGGTTTCCAATGTGTAGAGCAAAATGTTTTGTTTCTTTACAATTTACCTTTCTGCCTGTTGATTCATGGATTTTATTGGTTATCAGGAGGCCATGCAATTCAAAACACCAAGAACACACAAGGTTTCAGTGTCCTCAGAACCCACATAGGGTGAATTCTTTACATGAGAGGGGTTTTTCTCATTTTGGTCAGCAGATGGTGAGATGTTAGTGTCATGACTGAGTCTGAGGAGATGATTAATTTCAGACAAACTTGGCCTAAAATTCCTGAGAGCTCACACACTCCTGAGTCACTTCTTCGGAAGAATGTTATATCTGTCTCTCCAAGTTGCTTTGTTTCAGTCTACTGAAATTACTGTTTACCACAGTTGTTAACTAATGTTGTTCATTAACTGGCACCTGATCACTGTTGGCAATCGCAAAGCCCAAGTAAAAGCACAGCTCCTGAAATTCAAGTGTTGGTTGCTTTTTGCCTGGTTAATAGATGTACTCTGTACGGACCAAGAGAGGAGAAAGATGCCAAACATTTCTCATGATTAAGAAAACTTTGAAGACATGAACAAATTTATTAAATTATATTTAAAAATTCTATTTAAAGCTGCCCGTTCAGTGGTATGCTTGAATGGAGAAGGAACTATTGAATATCTTTTAAGTAAACCGATTTCTCTCTTGAAGGGTTTTGCTTTTTTCCTTAATCCATCCACTAGTCGGCCATTTTGATATAAGGAAATTGTGGAAAAAACTGCTGATCTTGGATCTGCTGGCACAAGAAGGACATTCACCAAATAAGACATATCACCATTCTGGTGGGCTGAATAATAGTAATCCTGAGAAATGTTTGGCATTGTGTTCTCTAGACACCGCTAGTCAGAAAATTAATCAGATTTGTCCTTTTCTGTGGGCTTTGAAAAATCCTTTTTTTTTTTCCTATTTTAAAAACAGTAAAGATGTTTATGGGTTTTGGGGGTTGGTTGGGGGCTTTGTTTGTTTTTGTGGGGTTTTTTGTTTATTTTTTTTTTAACCCTGTAGTGTGCTTTCTAAAAAATGAATGTCATAGTAATATAGAATTATTCAGGCTGGAAGGAACTGTGAGAAGTCCCTAGTCCAGCTTCCTAGTTATTTTAGCTTAGAAGGCAGTCAATGTAGTCAGGTATGATTTATCTTTGTAAATCCACGACAACTGTTCCTGGTTTGGCTTTTGTGCCACTCTCCCTGCATGCCTGAGCAACAAGCTCATCCATCTTCCTCCCTCGTAGCCTGTCTTTCCTCCCCCTCCAGTGTACCTCTGATTTTGTGGGAGATCAGTCATGACTTCCCCGCTTAGCAGGTCAGTGTCCTGCTACACCTGTTCCTTTTCCTGAACACTGAGCTGGACGGTTGTGCTTGGAGGGGTTTGTCCTGAGAGACCTGCCAGCTGCTTGAGCTCCTTTGCCCTTCAGAAATGCCCGAGATCCTCTCTGCCAGTTTGCTGAATAAGGCAAGTGATGTCTGCCTAAATATTTGTCCCCAGGGCTTGTAATTTCTACTATTCCTGTCTCCATTTGACTCCCTAGGCTGCGTATCTGGACTGTGCTTTACAAAAACCATCAGACTGTTCCCTGAAAGTGTTGCTGTGACACATCATGGTATCCATGGGCCCCGCGGAGAACACTTGTTACGATTCACCTCCATAGGGCACCAACATTTCAGTCTTAAACTACGTAAAATGTTTCAGTTGATTTTGACATTGAGATGTGTGTCTGAAAGGATAATGTCATAATATTTATTTTCTAGCGAATATGCAAAAATGGGGAGAAAAAAAGTGTATATTAAAATTTGTCTGAACTTCATATGGGATGAAGTGGAATGAAAATGGATATACATATATGAGAAATTTTGATAGGGAGCTTAAAATTTCTGTTAGGTTCAGTTAACAGTTACGGTGCCAGTAGATGGCACTCAGGAATCTAGGATGTTGTTACGTGTGGGGCTTTCGATGACCAGTGCAGCTTGGTGCTTTGTGGCGCTGCGTGCAGCTCCTACCACACCGTGCTTCCGTGACTTCTCATGGGTAGAAACACTCACAGGTAATGGGAACAACCGATTGACCAGAGATGATTGACGGGGCATGATGGTATGTCCATACATGACTGGGAAGGTAGTGAGACCTGGTTTGAATGTTCTGAACTATTGACCGTAGAGAGCTGCAATATTGTTTGTATATTAAAATGTTGTGTTGGTTTATGGTCTTTTGTACTGGGATCTAATAATGCTGTCTGGTGGCAGAGATTGCATCATTTAATCAGTTTTCAGTTTTGATTACAGCTACCAGCAGGAGACTCAGAGTTGCCAACTGTAATTAAAATGTAAAAAAAAAAAAATAAAAAAATTCCAAAACCAAGAAACAAAAAGCAGTACAGAGATAATTACGGCTGAGAAGCATGTATTTTCCTGTGAACTTTTGTGCTACTGTGCTGAGGAGAGCTGAATGTTATCTGTCTTCAAACATCCACTTTTGTTTGGGTCTGGGGTTAGATCATAATTTCCATCTTAGTGCAGGTTTTTCTCAATGAATAACACAGATAACATTTGAATAATTTGTGTTAATACTTATGGGATTTTTCAGTGTTGCACTACAGCATAGGAGTACTTTCTTCTGGTTCTGGTCATGTTTAAAGGAACCTAGGTGCTTTGCAAGCTAAGATAAAAATTTCACAGTGGCCTCTTTACAGGTACCACTGGACTTTTCTTCCAGTAGGTACATATTTGGGACCAAAAAGATAACACCACTGTCTTGTACAACTAGTAGATTTACCTCCCTGGTTTTCTACTACCTTGAATTTGTGTTTTATCGTCTTTAGAAACTGATCTGAGAGGAAAAGATAGAGTTAAGAAGGGTCTAGCCCTGTAGTCTCAGGTGAAGGTCATATATTTATGAACTTCTATAAAACTCCACCATTTGCTGCTTTTGGAAGGCTGTGTCAGAGGTGGTTGCTCATTTAGTGGTTACAAACCTTTTATTAGGAATCCTGAACTTATTGTTGGGCTGTTTATTTGTTTTTACATAACGTTATTTACTTCAGATAGCTTTTCCCTTTCTCTGATCTGCACTTTTCTTGGGTACTTTTCAGATACACCTTCTCAGTAGACATAGTCCCCCTGTGGTTTTGTTTACTAAATGAGCTCAACTCATCATGATCTCACAAGGAAGACCTCCTTCCCCTGATGATTCTAGATGATGATGATAACATTCCGCCCCCCCCCCCTTTTTTTTATTCTATATTGCTACTTAGAAATACAATCCTTTTTCATGGCCACCGTTGTTTCTTCAGTCCTGTGCTATGTAAATCTTGAGAAAAATTAATCTGTGTGGATGGCTTCTCTTGCCTACATCTCCATCTGACCAGACTGCCTTTTTCCATCTTCAGTCCAGAAGCAGCTTTTCCATAAATTTAATTTTCCTTGAGGTATATGTCTAAAACAGGTCAGGTGGATTGTTCTTTAAATGTCCCTCTTCTTTTTTGAGTGTGGAGGGATGCTAAACACTGTGGAAGTCTTAAGTCGGCAGAACGAGCCTTCCCTTTTGTGGCTGACCGCTGCTCTGTGCTCCTCACGGTACTGTACCTGTGGGCCATGCAGCTGCTCAGGGTGGAACACATTTTTTGGAGCAAATTATTAAGTCTTATTGGGTCTAAAGATGAAAAAACTTTGGAGTTATTCATATGCCCTAATGAACTATTGACCTTAGTCCAGAAAGTACATGCACATCTGAGACTTTCCAACAGTGGTAAAATTATTTACTCTTAAAAAGTCCAAGTGAAGCAGGACTGAGACGGCCTGCGAAGGCTAAACCTGAGGATCCATGCCATTGTTAAAGGCTGTACAAAAGGGAAATGAATAGAGTTCTTGTTTTTAATGTAGATGATGGGTTGCTTGAAATATTTCGAACCATCAGCTTGAAATATTCTGAACCGTCAGCTTGGCAGGGTCTTTATACACTTTTGTTAGCTAATCAAAGACAGATTGCAGTCAGGAGCCATATCTAAATTTATTAAGAAAATTAATAGACCATTTAAATTTTACTAGAATTAGGCTAAGATACAATAAGCATTTGCACCAGCAGATATTCATTAGCTGTAACATTGACCTGGTGCCTGCGTGCGTAATGAGAAATTGACATCTAGATTCGAATGGAGACAATAGTGCTGATAATGTGAGTTTGAACCATTAGGAAAAAAAAGACTAATATTTTACATATGTCAAATTTTATTTTTCATATTAATTCCTCTGTGTATATTATGGACTGCAAAGTGAAGGTTTGGAGGATTATGTTTGCCTAATCCAGGATTTTTTCTTTCTTCTCTGTTTTGTAAATATATGCTCTTGTTGTGAGAGTGAATTTTATTTATTCATTTATTTATATAGCTTTTTTGGAAAGTGTTCAGCTTGCTTCAGAGTTGAGAAGCCAATTGGTTTTTCCCTAAATGTATCCGTCTTTCTGAGTTAGATTTCCATGAAAACAGATCCTTGCAAAATTTCACCACATGGTTCATGGGGTTTAGCACAATTGAGGCTTTATGATAATCTGTGTCTGTTTTATGTTGATATTTTAAAATCTAATGAAAATTATTCCCCTCAGTTTTTTATGTGACTTTTTAAAACCTCTATAGAGCTTATGACTGGGTATGATACTTGCTGGAGGTTAGTTTTCACTCCCAGAGAAGCTACCTTAGCAATCTTTTCTAGGAATAAATGTGTGCAGCTGGGATTAGTTCACCCAAGAGTACTGTTCAGTGCTTTAGAGGAAGATTATATAATTGAAGTTCAATTAGTTTTGAACTATTTTTTCTGTCTTGGAATTGCAAGCATGATCAACAGTGAATTCTGTTTAGGACTGACTTGCAAGATACAATAATTCTGAATACTGGAAAACAAGGTGACCTGGTCATTTGTGTCATTCACAAATGTGTGCAAGGCTAAATTTGTATACTGTACTTCATAAATACTTTTAGAAATGGTGAAGATAATTTGTTGTTCTGTGGTCTAAGGACAAGAATAAGAACTAATAGTGTTCTCAGTACAGTTTGTGCTTTTTGTTACACACGGACAAATGAATATACATTTAAAAAATTCTTCTGCCATTTTAGATGATATAACAGATTACAAAGAAGTTGCGCAGTGCTGAGAAGTTTTTGTTCCTATTGTCCAAATATGTTTACTTTCCAGCACATTAGTGTATATTGGTCATTGGCACCAGCTTCAACCCCACTGACATATTAAATATCTTGTGATGCAGGCAGCAAGGAAAAATATTTGGCTTAGGGAAACTGAGCCATTACTCTGAGCGTCGACTTTCTGCTGCTTTCTAGCCATGGGTCCTCTGTGCTGCTAACTGTTTTCAAGAGATGTCTGATTCTGTGGTGAATTAGGGGTAGGGGAGAATGTCATTAAGGCACACGGGTTCCAGATTCTTCCTGCACCATGCAGTGATGGTGGCAATGGTATGTAACCAGTGCCACAGTTCTCATGTGGAGGGAAGGCTGGTCCTGGGGTGAGGTTAATGGAGCGGGTGGCTTTCATGGTTTGGGGTAGCATGCTTTGCTCCCACCATCCTGGGGATCTCCTGGGAACGTTCCCTGCTCCGCACTACTGCCAAGCTCTCCGTGTCTCTGACAGTGCAAGCCATGAAGCTGAACTATTTTGGGTTTGGGCCATCTGGCTTCAATATCCCTTCATTTCTTTGTGGAATCCAAATGAGTTTGGTCCCCTGGTAGATGTTGGCGCCAACAGGAAGCGATACGGTTGACAGTACCGCCAGCAGTTCAGGACGGACACTTCAAAGCCAGCCAGTGTTTATCTGCCAGCTCTAATACAATATTTAGAGCTACTTTAGAGTGGCAAAGCAAAACTTAGGTGAGTGAATGTCACTTCTCTTCTTGGTCCACAGCTTCCAAGGTTCCTTATCTTCCTCTCCTGCTGCTCTGCAAACACGGTTTGTATGCTGTATTCTCTTCACACTCTGCCAATCTGCGTGTTCTGCATTCGTGGCTGCCAGTTCTTAAAAGTTTGTGTCCAACGAGCTGGTCGTTGAGCCAACCCTGTCCCATAGGCAGGCAGCTTTCCTAATAGCTCAGTCCCATTAGGCTCAGCAAGCCTGCAGCCCCGCTGGCTTTTGCCATTCTGATTTCAGAAAAGACTTCAATCCCTTCAGTCCCAGTGGGTAAAAGCAGATAGCGAGCAAACAGAACCATTTGAGTTCTATTTCAAAACTATTAGAGGTATTTCCACGGGAGCTGATGGCAGCTTTGCAGCTGGTGGGAGAGGTTATAAAAGAACAGAATGAATGTTGTCCCTTTTTACATAAGTCTTAGACTACTTTATATACCTCATAGCTTGTTTTCTTTCCTATGATATTCAGGCCTGTAAACAGTGATCACAGACACTGACCAACCTTTATGTCGGGTACGAAGCAACCAATATTGAAAGCTTCAGTGTTTCATCCTGAGAAGGAGCAATCATTCTTCTTATGTTTTTCCTTCCTGTTGAAGGCTGAGGTAACTTTTCTTCTGCTGCAGACAGAGCTGACATCTCAGGAATTTATAATTCCAGTGATTATTCCAAAACTAGAAAGTTATGGTACTAGTGGAGGGACAAAAACTGGGATAACAGTGTATATATAATAATAAAGTGTGCCCTCCCTTTTTTTTGTTTCACTCAGGCTTTGCTCAGGCCTGTCGCAAGAGTACGTGTCAAACTCAGTGAGGCTGAGATCTCTAATCGTCCTGAGCAGTCATTCTGGTGCTAGAAGGATGTTAATGCTGTGTTACCACCTGAGAGGATGATGAAAGGGGAGAGCATTTGAACACCTGAGCATGTATAATTTAAATGTAATAAAATCATGAGTTCTAAGTAGAAAAATTAGCATTGTTAATTATTGCTTGCTGATGATTGCCATAAGCTTTTCTTCTTCTTTAAAAAAAACCAAAACAAAACCCAACCAAACAAAAAATGCGTGCTGCTAGTGGATTCAGGTGTCTGGGTAAATCCCTGCCACCACATGTACTCAAATTTCTGCCTGGCACCAGCTTCAGATCTTCCTCTTTCTGGCAGCTATATGTTGCACAGTTTGATTCAGGGCT
>NW_010145503.1:0-27810 GCF_000699245.1 Pterocles gutturalis | reverse complement strand
AGAGTGGGCAGCAGGTGGGCATCTGAGAGTCCTCATTACAGAGGGAACCAACCTGGGTTTATTTATCAGTCTGTCCTGAAAAAGTACAATATGAAATGGACCAAACCATCATAATTAGCATGTGCAGCGAGGGTGAGAGATGAGAATACCTACATCACCCATGCTACTCTCAGTCACTCAAGCCTTTTCTTTTGAAGTCAAAAGTTATAAATAACAGAAGTACAAAAATCTCCTTTGCTGCTGGAGGAAGGCCTCAAGGTTACTAAGCGCATGTGTGACATAAATGCAGTAGAGCATTTTAATTGGATTCTTTCACCAGAACTCCTGACCTTCTGTGTAGCACATTAATGTATTTTACTAATTATAAATGCAATTAAAAAGTACTGAAATAAAATTAGGCTGATCTATCTAATTTACATTAAGCACTTTCAAATTATGCAGATTTTCAAAGTCTTTTTCTTGCTTGCTTTCTTTCCTTTTTTTTTCCCAAATTGTGTTTCAGGAAAAAATTGTCTGCATTAAAACAGCTGGAAAACAACCTTGTAGCAAAACAAATTTCTTTTCTGTGATTATTCACAGTGTGTGAGTTAATTTTCTAGGCAGTAATATGCTCAGCTATCATTAGGGTAGTGACTCATACAATAGAGCCCATATGTGCATTGGATGCAGTGGTGCTTTGTATACTGGGTGTGTACTTCTCAATTTTTTCTTACAGAAATTGGGTTCAGAGGCTAACTAGGAAAGAAATACTGATGATAATGGTCAAAAACAACAGAGATTTGTAAACAATAAAGAAACAGCAAAAGTAGCATGCGAATAATACAAGCAAAACATCTGGTGTGTTCAGTCATTAAAACAGGCTGACTGCTCTCGCTGACATCTACATCATTTGGTGATGCTTCCATAGTATTTTCGAGTTTTAGACATGAAAATAGAAAGATAATATTTCATTAGTATTTTTGCCAGGCATTTAAATGATCATAGGCACTGTGCAGACAACATAGAAAGACAGTCCTTACCCTGAAGAGCTTATAATGTAATTTTAGATGGGTGCAGAAACAGAGGTGACACTGAAGTACTGCATATAGATAGAAAGAACCGATCTTAAAGTAGGAAAATTGGTAGAACTGCTCAGGCATTTTTGGTCATGTTGTTTATCCTTAAGCCCTTTCTTTAATAAATGATTAATTTCCAATACATATGCGTTTTAAGGAAAATTCTCCACTTTTTCACTAAAAAAAAGGAAACAAAAGTGCCTCTGATTTTTTTTGTCCTGGTCTGCCTCTTCCCTAAAGTAATAATGTAAAAAAGTAGTGGAGAGGAAGAAAAACTGAAATATGAATAGATTATAGAGTAAATGAACAAATTCAGTGTTCATTTCATGCCAAATATCTTGCATTAAGACCATACTATTTTTATGCAATTTTTTGTGTATGTTTATTGGGTTTGAGTCTCACCTGGCATGAAAGTAGAAACGTGAGAATAACGCTTTGTTCATTATTGGTGGTTATTTTTTAAACATCTAAAAGGTGGTACCACAGGAAGCAGAGTGATGGTGCTTTCTGAGAGGTAATCTGTTAGACTGACAAAAGACTAAGAATTTAAAGCATAAGACGGCATGTGAACTAGTTTGTTTAAAAAAATTGAAATTGTAAGTTTTTTGTCTAGTTTTGTTTTTTTTTTTTTTGTCCTGAACATTTCTTTCTGGACACATGGAAAGTTCCTCACTCTTGTCTGGAAGCAGCAAGCACGGTACTACATAAACTAGTGATCGGTTATTCTAACCTTCAGTTTGAAACCCAGGGCCATCTTCTTGTCTCTGCTTCCATGGGTGATTTTTAAGAGGAATTTTGGTCACTAAAACTCTAAGCTTCTCCCCTTGATATGGCAACATATGTAGCTCATTACCTTAATACCTAATAGCTATTTTGAAGTCAAGTAAACAGCTTATGATGGGAGAGTTGCACTGTTTAACTTCAGACGTTTTACTCGATGCCTGTGTTATAAATACAGGTTCTCTGCACTGGTGAGTGGAGGAGGGAATGCACCTGACTTTAAATCACCCTCTGAAAGGAAATATGCGTCCAGTACACTTGAGATAATGATCATGCAGGGGAATCGGAACACAGGGGAGCTGAGAGCTCTTGCCTCTCAGAAAGGATGTTATTTTCGGGAAAGCAACAGCTCCTATTCCGGAGCACTGCACTGCTAGACCTTGACAGAAGATCCTTGCTCTGGTTCCTGTGAGTAGCCACTTACCGAGAGGCAGAAAATGTTGCTATGTACAACAGCAAGGACTCTCCTGAAAGAAAATGCCAGCAGGTCCTGATTCCTACTTAGTTCAGATCAACGTTGAGGCTGGAGGTGCCCCTTACAGCTTAAAAACTTGGAACCAGTCCCCTCTCTCAGCAGCCTTGCGGTCTCTGTTAATAGTACCGTGCCATGGGCAGAACGAGCAATTTGCAAGCCACCCTTACCCCGTGGTTCCTGTAGATGTTATAAATCTAGCTGTTACCTACAAAACATTCACTGGTACCACTTTGCTATTTGAAACATTTGAACAGAACAGTGTTTGGGTCTCCTTTTGGCACAGGATTATGTATGTGAGCAGGAATTGCCAGAGGTTTTTGCAAATTCTTGCTCAATGTTTAGGATGGTCTGAAAGGACCTGAATTATCTGAGATGTTTTGCTTTCAGCCTTTTCGTCCTCCAGCCCCAAATATCTGTATTTAGTAAAATGTTTATGTTAGTGACACATTACAGTTAAAAAAACAACTCAACAAAACCTTTGGACATGTGTATATTCCCATAGAAGTACATATTGCTGTATAATCAATATGTAAGTGAAAGCTTTTCTATGGGAAAAACGGCAAATCTGTTAAACATACTGCAGACTGCCATCAGATGCGATTGTTTGGTAGAAGGGATCCAACAGTGAACTATGGATACAGTTTGCGTGGTTCATAATTTAATGTTTTAAATTTATTTTTACATTTAGTTGTGCATATTTCAGAACATGGTTATTTTACTTGTTTTAATTGCGACATTTACTATAGGGGAGATCCAGTTTTTCCATCAGGAGCGAATATAAGTAGGACTCCAACAGCCTTGGTAGGAGAGCCCCAGTGCAGCCCATCTCTGTGGCCGAAGTGCGGTGATGCGTACCAGAATTAAATCCTACCAGAGTACCGTGGTTTTCCACTGGCATGTTCTGTTGATATGAGATGGATTTAAGCATAAAGTTCAGTCCTTTGCTGAAGAGAAACCTTTTCAATTGTGAAATCAGATTTTAATATTAGGGGAAACAAGGTTTAGAATCTTTATTTGAGTGAGTGCCTGAAGAAACACACTAAGAGTAGATTATTTAAAAACTGTCCTCCTTTAGTTAGTTATGTTTTGGTTAGATAGAATCATTCTTGATCTTTGTAGGCATTTTTGTAAACTTTTGTCCCATGTCATGATCCAAAAAATAGTTTGCTTTTTCCCCCCCCCCCCAGAAGGATGTTTGCAAAAGAGTATTTGTAACATCTGAGTTTGTAAAAGTTTGTAATCCTGCTTTGCTTCTAGAAATACAGGTCAGTGTGCAAGTAGGATGGACAGGAGTCATACGTGCCTAGCTGTCTTCTGCACTGACTAACAAAAAGAAAGCCTTGATCCTATTGGAGAGACTGTTGAATTAGCCAACAAGAACAAAAGAAAGATGAGCATTAAATAATATAAATAAAGTCTATCTAAAAGCAAATTAATCCATTTTCTATTTGAAACGTCGTGTGCAAAAGCTTTTAAGGCACACAGCAAAACAGCGGGTTATACTTTACAAGCTCTGCAGTGGCTCTGCAGTGAAATATGACAGCCCAAGTGCTCTCGGTAATAACTCACACATGGCCTTGATAATAGCATCTTTTACTGAGAGAACAAGTGTGTTGGCTAAGACACTGGGGTTATCCTTCTCAGTGTCTCAAAAAAGAGATATATGGTCATTAACTCCTGCTTGGTGGAAAGGCAGAGAAGAGTTTGATAGTCTGAGAGTGACAGCTCTGCAGTAGCAGCTGCACTGGAGGCTGACTTACACTTTGTGAGATTTTGAACCCTGGGGATCTGGCCTCAGCTGGTATAAATTGGCACAACTCTATTAATTTCAATTAAGTCACACCAGTTTACACAAACTGAAGATATTGCCCATTATTTCTTCATGCCTGCTCTAGCAATGAATCCAAGTATGTGATTAAGAATAGGAGAATGCTCATTACAGTTAATGCCAAGTGCTTAAAGCCATGAGCTCAGAGTTAAGCAGGTATTCGAGTGCCTCGTGGTATCAGCGTCAGAATGCAGAGGTGCCTGGTGCCAGCCGAGGAGATGTTGGAGCAATTGCTTTGAAAGGAAGCTGGATTCGTAGTGAGCAGCTTGCCTCTTGGTCAGCATATGGCCAGCTGGGTTAACTGCTGTTTACAGTATTTTCTTCTGCCTCAAAATATTTCTTAACTTGTGCCATGGATGTAGGAATAAGGAGAGAGGCCATTGAACAGTTTCCTTAGTGGCAGCCTTTCTCACTGAATGTGGATTGTCTTTGTCCGAAACAGAAGTCTGAAATTGTTCCAAACTCGCCTTTGAAATGCAGTCAGACCTTTCACAAATGGTATCATCTTGGTAGCTCACATAATCTCATGGGTTTAATGTTTAGATATATATATTTTAAAGAAACTACCGTTTTAATTTTGTCAGTATATCTATATACACGAGAATATACCGTGTAGTGAGGGATAGGATACATTTGTTCCCTATATGCTATTAAAAGCAGAGCACAGCTTGCAGTGCTCTACGCGTCCGGCAGTAGCAGCCAGGACACTACATCCTGAGGTTCATATAAGTTGAAAGATCTTTCTAGAAATGTGTGTGTGCCTGTGAGGATGGTGTTGGGAACTTGGCTGACCTGACCTCCATGGAGCTGTAGTGCTCCTGCTAGCAGCAGCCAAACTAACGCATTTGGTTCGTCCTTAAGAGTGGCACTTGTGCTTTTGACAACAACCAGTGTCTGTAGCATAACACGAACTGTACGGTACTTCTCATACACATTATACCTGGAGCTTGCGAACAAAACAAATGACCAAGAACCCAATCTCTCTAAATGCGTAATTTTACAAGCAGTTACCCAATACATTAGATTCACATCCTGTTTCATCAGCTATACCTTACTGCATTCTCTGACCTGCCTTTACAAGCCGCAGTTTAGGATGAAGATAGGGTGTTTGTCTCTAAGTAGATGTAAAAAAAGGGCTCCAGCTCTTCTTTGCTCACTAATCTGAGTGGCATTCACCCTCTCATTTCTGCTGCTGAGCCTGGCTTTGCCAGACACCCACACTTAGCAGGTGTTTTCATCATGACATTAGTAATAAGAATTGACACGTTCTAAATGAGGAATCCCTTGTAGAACCTGGTAGCACTGATGGATATTTGGGGAAATTGACAGCTTCTGAAAAATGTTTTTGCCATGACCAGCACTTCTCTGACAGATTTTTAATGGCTCTCATAGAACTCTCGCTAACTTGAACACTTTTGCAGATGAAGTGGAATGTGGTGAAATGTGCTGCTTTAACACTTTCGACAGCTAGTGAAGAAATGCAGAACAACTCAGAATTTTGCTTCTAAATCATGATCCTTTTTTTTTTTTTTTTTCTTTGAGAATACTAAAAGATGGGAATGGATTAGCTAAGGGGGGCAAGCGTTTGTTGTGATACACCAGGACCGAGCTGTATAACCCCCATTAACCTTAATGGGAACCACAAACCTCAGTCTGCTCATTTAGATGGAAATATCCCCTGCTCATCAGGGATCAATTGCACTGTGTGTTACCTGCTTTCAGTGTCTCGTTCAATATGGGAGTCACTGCCATGACCTTGTAAACCTTGGACTATGAGAAAGGGAAGACTGATAAAGTGGGGCTATGAGAAGAAAGATCAAGTAAAAACACAAGCTAAAAAAAGAGAGAGAAAGTTATACAGGTTGGCATGTAACTCATGTTAGAAATTAATATGAAATGTAGTTGCAATTAAGTCAAAGTAGTCTTTGCAGTTTGATGTGGTACTGCAGAAAGTCAATACAAAGATAACTGTATAGAATTCAGGTTCTTCTGAGAATTTTTCAATTTAAAATAATTTTACAGGAAGAATGTGTTAACTCTTTTCTCTTTTTTTTTTTTTTAACTTTATAAGAATGGACAGAAGAAGATAGTGATTTTTATATATTCCTGGTTTTAGCTCCTTCCCCCCAAGTTAAACATTGCATACATAAACCTGAGCTACTAAGGGTGGTGTGAGCAGAAGAGCCTAATGGAATAGATACTCATCTCTTTTTGAGAGTCAGTTAACCTTGTGTGCCTAAATCCAGTGTTTATGTTGGAATCCTGGTTGATAGCTTTATTCAGAAAGATCTCCAGTTCCTTTATTAAGTGATAGGAGGATTGTGATTAAGTATAGCAAGTGTTCAGTTCTATGCTGACATGTCTTATCTCTCACTGATGAAAATAACAAACATTTTCTGCCCCCCAAAGAATTAAATAGTTCAGAAAGGGGACCAGAGTGGAAACAGCAAAGCTGACCTTATGGAACACGTTTATCATGGAAAATTATTGAAGCTTCCCAGTGCAGATAACAACAGAGATGTAAGTTAAACGTTAAATAAATGTTGTACTGCCATAGACCTGATTTCCAATGTTATAGTCGGCTTCATCAATACTAAAATAAGACCTCCTGTCCTCAGGTTGAGTATAGCAAGCTTACAGCTAACAGAGGAGAAGCAGTACTGGTTTCCAAATATCTCTCGCAGCCAAAAAATTAGAACAGAACTACAGACAGAATTTAGGAAAATTGTTTCTAGTAGCTTGTTTTTCACGCCTGGGAATAATCAGTTTTTTCAGCTCGTCATGACTTCCTCATCTTGACTTGGCAATTCTAAGCGTGCAGTAGTACCACTCAGAACACAATTTTCTCTACTGCTTCCACAAAGAAGAGTTCTTCCAGAATTCCCACCATAGCCAGTACTAATACATAGTATGCAAGGGCTACATGAATAAGAATAAAGTTGTCCTGATCTCTAAATTAAAGGCAACAGTGGTGTTCAAGAGAAAAATAGAACTCCATGTTATTAACCAAATTTTCTCTTTCCAGGTCAATAGAGGTTCATGGTAAAAAAAAAGACCTTCCCAAACAAAAAGAAATCCAAAAGGATTTTTTTTTAAATTAGTTTTTGGGGGGGTTTTTTGTTGGTGTGTTTTCTGGTTTGGGGTTTTTTTTTAAGGTTTACTAGATGATGGACATTATGATGCATCACTCTTTCAATTGTTTGAATACCTAGTAGGTGGGAATGTAAATTGTCAGTTCATCCAGATGTGGACCACCACTAATCCCTTTCTTAAACAAATCCTGAGACTCAGAAGATCACTTCCTGGTGTGCCCCCAGGGAAACTACCTTAGGGAGAAACTGTGTTTGCCTCTCGCAGGAGTCTGTAAGGGCCATTGCAATATTGTATAGGGACCACAAGACTCTACACTGAAACTTCTAGTTCTGTATTCTGACAAGAAGACTTAATTGGAGTTGTGTCCTGTAGGGTGTAGTGGCATCTCACAGCCCTTTGTTATGAGATGATATAATTTTTCAAGCAGTCTCTAGCCTGGTGGATGAAGGCATGCATATGCTGTTTTCACTTGTCCCCATCTTTTTCTCCTCTCACTGCAAACACAGATCAGTGAAAAGCATATGAAAGACCTTGACATCAATCCAGTTTATCAAGCTGTCATCCAGTCCTGTGTTAGGATGGCTTCTTCTGAATCAATTTCTCCTTACAGTTATGTAAACGGGTCTTTTAGTTTGGCCTCATTGCAAACAAACAGCTTATTGATGCAAGACAGGAGGCGATCTGCTTGAATATCTGTGTCCCAGGGTTACGCATCTCATTGACAGCAGGGCTTCAGTCTAGACTCTAGAGAAAGTCTCCAGTACAGGGGTCAAGAACCAGTGTCTGCTGAAGGAATTGGGTTTAGACAGCAAGGTAAATATCATCTCTTTGAGCAGATTTAAAAGAGAATGGCATCAGTGCTGCAGAGCTTGGGTCGCTGATATAGTTACCGCTGCAGTGGCCAAATTATCACAAATGAGTTACCAGTGTCTGTGTTTTTCCATCTTAAAGTAGTGAGTCTTTTCTGTGAGCTCTGAAGTCTGGTTGTTGTATTTAAAAAATGCTGCTGGTGTTTAATCGGATCTGAATTCCTAAATTTCTACTTCAGCAGTGGTATCTTGGGATCTTATTTGGAAGCAGTGATTTTAGTTCTAATAACTCCTCCTGCGGATGGTCATTGGTATTGTGTTTTACTGAGAAGTGGTATACAGCAATATGTAAAGAAAGACATTTTCAGATACTTGGAGTTGTTTCCCTTCAGAATATTTTCCAGCTGCTGTGCTGTGTTTATCGTGGCTGTTGTGTGCTTTTCTTCCAGTTATAAATAACTGCTAAAGACTGATGTGTTTACTTTGTTTAACCATGGCCGTGATGGGTCGAGGACACATTAAATCATCCTCAGGCTCTTATTTGCAGCCAATTCAGAAATAACCAGTGTAGTGACATAAAATTACTTCATACTGCAGAGATTTTTATATTGGCTTAAGTCTCTGAAGTCTCCAGTGCTTTACAACAAGACACTTTAATGGTAAAACAGTGACAGCAAAGATGAAAGTCCACATGGAATTGCCTAGCAGACAACTCAAGGTTTGTTTGAGGTGCTAAGATGTAAAAAATGGAGATTATTTTCTTCTGAGGTTTTCCTTGACAAGTTTACAGATTTAGGTATTTATTTAGGTTTAAAGTGTCCTCATATTTTAGAAATAGTGATGGAGAATAGTGATACTCTTATTCTGAAGAGATTAAAAGGGGAAAAAGTTGTTTTCTGACAATTTCGACGAACACAGCCTTTGTGTGTTCGTGTTTGTGCTTCTTCTCTGAAAACACCATTTGCAGTTGCTACTGTTAGTTTAAGAATGTGAACCCTCTTTGTTTTGGAATTACCTGCAAGCAGACTTCACTGTTTATAATTGTTTGTTGTCATCAAAAGCAAGAGTGACTTTGAAAATCAAGCCTGTGTTATTATATGGTACACACAAAATAATACGTCTCCTTTACACTGTCAGTTGCACATCAGCCCAGTACTTGTAACGTGTTTCCTTCTATTAATATATTAGTAAGATTGTGTCGCTGATTTATTGTGTGTAATTAGCAATGACTTAATAATGTGTGTCTGGAAATTGTGTCACTATTTGTTTGTATTAGAAATTGAATGGCAACCAAACTACATTCCAACACTTTAAAAAACCAACCTGCAATTCTCACCTCACTTCCTTCTCACATGTGTGAGAAACAAGATGGGCTTTCTCCTGTGGGTTAAAAAGCTCAATTATATCATGTTTGGGATTGAACTGCAGAGTTCAGGACCATTTATGGAAATCACTTGGTCTTCAGGTAGTACTTCAGTATTTAAGTCAAACCATTTGTAGGCCAGGAATCCTCCCCCGAGGAATGAACGCATCGCAGGAGCCGGAGAGTCATTCATACCAAAGTCTGGAAAGAGGGAAAGGTGATGTGTCGAAATTCTTTTTTGTTTCCTTATAAATAATTCATTTAAATTATCTTTCTTACAGTGGTTTCAGTCTGTTTCAAGGGAAGTAATTGAAATTATGCAGATCTTATTTATTAGTGCTAGTGGGAATAGGAGATACTGCAGCTGGAACAATTTGAAGTTACCCAAAAGAAAACGAGGGCGATGGACTGACAGCAGGTAAACTGGGAACAAATGTATTTTTGAAAAGGATCTAAAGGCATCAGTGACTATATACAGCTACTTCCCGGTAAAGGTAGATAATAAATGAATGCTATAATGCTGCTGATCTGCTGTAAACTTCTGTAACCCAGTAGCTGGAGGAAACACAAATAAATACTCGGCATCAAGTTCTTATTGAGTATGATTTCTTGGTTCCCCTTCTTGGACAGGGATATATCCAGTACCCAACAAAGCTGTAAAGCTGAACCTAAAATTGTTCAGCAAAACTGTGTATTGAAACACTCTGGCATTTCTGATGGGAAATAGCACAGAAGGTTGTATTATTTGGAAAGTAGAATTATGGAATTAAGCAGAACAGTAAACACTGTAGTTGGTGTAATCTTGGTAGGAAAGTTACCCTTTATCTTCCGGTGATAAAGCAGTACAAAAAGCCAGAGGTAGGTTGGAGCAGTGGACAGTTCACTGCATTTCAGATTGTTGTAACTGGTAGGAGCTGAAAATATATACTTTGAGACATGATATATGAAGTACTTCAACTTGTAAAAATTGAGATTTGTGTAAAAAAACCCCAGTCAGTACTAATATCTCAGCAAATTGCAGTAGTTTATAAATTATAAGATTAGGAAGTGGTTTCATTTCTACAGTTTGATGCTTTAAAAAAAAAAAAAAAGTGTGAGTCCTACATTAAAACACACACAGAGAGAAGATATAAGCAATGACAATGGTTCTCCTAGAGGCTGTGTTAACTTACTGTAATTTTTCTGTAGTCTTTTTTTGCTGAGAGTACAAGGTTTAGGCATGAAAAATCATTGTTCCTGCTCTTGAAAGAATATGGTTTTGTAATGTTTCCTAGTGAAATTTTTTCAGTTGGTGTTACGATACTTACATTTCCAAAAGCTAACTACCAACCTCAGCTAATATTAATAATGAGGCACAAATGTAACTGTTACCTATGTAACTTATTCTGTAAGTTCTGGCAGTGGTTGTTTTAGAAAAGGAGGGAGGATTTTGGTATTTATTTGCAGGATTGGAATTATATTTAATATTAAGAATCTGTTTAAAAGTTTTTTATTGCTTTCTTTGGTTTTTAATTTAATCTAAAACACAGCTGGAAGATCATATGTATCTAACACACACTAGTTTAGAACTAGAAGTAAAAACATTTGCAGTTGCTACTGCAGCCATCGCAAACAGGCTTTCTGGAGAGTTTTGGATCATGTGAATTGCCTCGACTTGCCTGTTAAGGTTTGTCTTTGATTTTGAAGAGGATCTGGAAAAACACCCCATGGTCTTTATGTGCAAGTAGGAATTTCAGTTCAGTCTCTTTTAGCAAAAAATATTCATAAACCTACTACAAGGTTTAAGTAGGTAAAGAAGATGAAAGTTACACCTGTTTTGACGATGGATAGAGGGCATTTTACAAGCAGTCTGCAAACTATTTGCATAATATTTTGAAATGCAGTTCAGCAAGATAAGGCGCTTAGTATTTTTGTTATGAATAAAACAGTATTGAGGAATGAGAAACAGTGAGTGCTGTCTACGGAGAAATGGCCAGTGCAGATGAAAAGCATTCTCCTCCTCACTGAAACCCTATCTGGTTCTGATATGAGAGCGTGGTTTTTCCCTGCGTGCTATCAACACTGGCTTTCTGCAGAGCCTACAGCACAAAATATTCACACGGGATGCAAGTTAGTGAAAGGGAGAAAGGTGAGAGAGGGAGACTCTTGTTATGACTGAGCGATAAAAATTCCAGAAATGTGAATTACTTTGGAAAAAAGTAGTACAAAAAAAGGTATAAAATCCAAATAAAATTTAAAATTCTTCAGAAAATTTAAGTTAGGTGGTCTCATTGGCTAATATGAGAAATTTACAGTTCTGTAACTTAGGGGAATTTATCTCCAGACATAGCAATAAGTTTATCAGAAACAGTTTGTATTCACTAACTTTTAAAAGAGGCTCCTATTACAACATCTCATCAAACCTTGTTAGAAAGTGATTACTTTTAATGCTGCTCATAATAATACATTGTATCATCTAATAGGAGAATTTTAAAAGAAAACAGAACTGACTGCTCTGGTGATTCAGAAGAAACAAGCTTTCTGTGTTATATCTCACTGGTATCTTGGGGAAAAAAAGTTCTTTTTTTCATAAATTGACCTTGGGAATATTTTAGTGCCTTAGCTGTCTAGAGTAGAAATTAAAAACATTCACAAATTGATAGATGAAAAGAGAAATTGAAAAGATTCACTGTGATTAAATTTCTAAAGCATAATGAGATGATAACAAGTATTAACATCAGAAAAATATAGAGAAGTTCCACAAGAAGATCTTGAAATTCTCTGTCCTTTGTGTTTGGTGGTTTTTGAAGGGTTTGGAAGGCAGGAGAGCATTGTATGTGGTGTTAGGGTTGTCTCTGTCTTCCTTCCAATTTCAGTATTTCCAGAAGAGCTTGGCACACAAGTCTAATCTTCTGAGTAGGTCTGACCAAAAATACCAGTGTGGTGTATTCAGCTCCAAAAAACTCATCTCTAATGAAGTTCTGCTTCTTCCGCTGTGTTTGCTGTCTGGGGCCTTATGATAACTCTAGTTCAGTGGCACTCCAGCAAATATTAACTGTTTTTAAACTAGTTAAAAAGAATCATTAGGAATAGTAGAAAAAGGAACTCCTTTTGTGTTAAATACAGAATCTTTCTTCTCTGATCTCTTAAATATCCTTTTATTTCACGTGTTTCAGACTTCAGCTCAAACATATGTGAATGTAGTAAGACTGAAAAAAGCATCCAGTCAATATGAGGGTACATGTCAATAAAGAAGTCCCACGGTGAGGGGGACTAAAGGGAGGCTCAGCACTGCTTGCCCACAGCACAAATGCACAGCCAGCAACTGTGGATTTAAAATTGGTAACTCAGGGTCTGTACAAGCAGCAGAACAGGAGACTTTAAAAATAGTGGAGTGTGTTTTTTTGGGCTTGCCTTCTGCTACTTGAACTTTTAGGGCTCAAATTTGGAAGGTCCATTCAACCCCAAATCCTGAGACCTTTTCCTCCAGAGAGCCTTTCCCATCCTTCTCCATCTTCACAGGAGGATGGGGTGTTTATCTCAATTCCTGTCTTTGTGCAGTAACTTCAAGTAAATACTTCTCAACCTGGCGATTTTGAATGTACTACTCCCTAGTAGAAAACGCTTCCACTACTAGTTAAAATGTTTACTTCTACCTTTTTGTTGTAAAGGTGAGCAGAAGGGGCTGGGGGGAAGGTGGAGAAGGAACTGCCATTTATTGGCTGCTGTTTGTAAATTCAAACAATAATTTTTGGTTTATGAGGCCCAGGACAAGATCAGTGTGAGAGATGGAATTCTCCAGAGCCTGCCTTCTCCACAATGCCATAGAAATCCGAATAGGAAATAATTTTCTTTCAAATAGCCTTAATTCCCACTCTGTGCTTGCATGCCCTTCAGGGAGAGGACAACTACAAAGCTAAAGAAATAAGAGCTTAGCTTTTACAGAATATGTGGTGTCAAGGGGGTAGGAGAAGGCAGACATATGTTGTATAATAATGAGAAGAGAATCTAACAACATTCAGCAATTTTGCAAATGTAACGTTGTAGAGCTTTGCAATTGCACCAGATATTATTTGATATCAATTCTTTATATCTAGATTTGGCCAGAGCATAAGATATTCATCTTAATGAAAGTTTCAAAATTTTGGGTAATAATTCTCCTGGGAAATAAAAAAAAATGCAAAATATTTTCAGAAAAATTGAAAAATTTTTGGTTTGGTAAAACAGTCTGTTTTAGTCGTAGTAGCATTTTAAGTAGTCAGCTCTGTAGGACTCGGTGAAAGCATGGTCTGATAACATGGCTTGCAGAAGAACCCTGCAGCATGGGTTGCATTAACTGCAGTACCCATTGTGGCAGATTGTTTCTGAAATCTCAGAGAAGAAAAATGCAACCATTATGAAGTCATTCAGAACAGTAGAACTCTGACTGGCAGGTAATACCAGATCCTGTGTTTTGTAATTTGGTTACTGTGATTTATTATGCCTTCTGATGTTTCCAGTGCTTTTCTCTATGCATTTTTTCAGTTAAGTAAATTCGATAAAATATCCCATCACATGACAATAAGAGAACTGATACAGAAAATAATTCATCGTGTAGTATTGATAAATGCTTGGTGCAGTAATAGCAATATGTCATCAATCACCTGTATTCGTGTTTGATGGCATAACATAAACTAATTCAGAACCAATGTCCTTTGATTTAACCTTGGGTGTATTTGCAACTTACTCTGCAGGAAAGCAATAATCCTTCATTAACTAGTAGGTGTGAAACACTCTCTATCAAGAGGGTAGAGGAGGAGGCAAATTAAAATTGGTTTCAGAATGTGTCCTAAGTCAAAATTGGTCTTTCTCTCTGGTCTCATAAAGTGCATAAATTATTATTATTATTATTATACATTTCAAAGGGTGTCTAAGGGAACAAATCTTTGTGTTTTGCAGGATTGCTCTTTTTCTCTTTGTTGCTTTTCTTTGTACCTATTCAAATGTACATATAAAAAAATTCAAGGACACATCAAATCTCTGATCTTGCTACAGCTTTAATTCTTAAGAGGCTATGTAAGATTGCGCTTTACATTATGCATTAAGGTACTTGTAATTAGGAACTTGTGGTAATGACCCATTCTCAGACAAAGTAGCGCTGTTACTTGTTTTCCATTAACTGCATTGAGAGTTTATTTGCTGAGAACTGAGTTTAATTTGATTAGCAGGAATTGTGAGGCACTTGCAACACAAGGTGTATTAGCATAGCACTTTGTAATGAGAGCCAAAAAGCGTTCAGGGGAAGAGCTAATTGTTGGAGATTTTCCTCCTTTTATTAAAGAAGGTCTAGCTAAAATTTAGTATTCTGCTTTCAAAATTCCTTAAACTACTAGCTAAAAGAAAAATAAAATGGGCAGCATCTAGCTGATACTCTGGTTGAAATATGTTTTCAGTTGAATATGATAGTCAAAGACTAGGGGTTAGTAAGAGAGTTCTTAGTATGAGAGAATATTTGAACAACCTTTATAAAGTTTCAGTCCAATCATTTATTGATAAAATAAAGTCAAATTCATAGGATCCTTAAGGAAGATACTGGTAATTTGTTCATGGAGAAAAGTGTTTTATTCTTAGTAAAGTATTCTCCTTCTCAAGAACAGGTACTCATCTCTTCTGGAAATAATTTTCACTATTCTACCCTTAATTTTTCTGCGTCTTTTGTCACTTGCGTAAGCTGCCAGTCAGGAACGGTGTACCTTAAATAGGGTTGCTTTTCATTCTGAAAGTGTTCCAAGGTAAAGGAGCCACTTTATGAAATACACAGTGGCTTTTTTTCCTCATCTTCTCTTTGCTAGCTCCAACCCAAACATTCTTGATCAGCTGTAGTCTCTGGTTGTTATTCCTTTATGTTTAACTTTATTCATTTTAGGTTTAGTGGTGATGTTGGCAAGTAACCACATATTTGTCAAATGGGAATGCAGTTGAAATGACAGCGAACTTTAACCCAAAGCTAAGTATATTTTTACACATTCTGTGAAACCCCTAGAAGATTTTGGAATAGGTGATAGCAGTTCAACTCCTCTTTTGTTTCTGCTCAAAAGAAGTTCATGTTCTGAGAGCTGGTGTTCAATTACTAAGTTTAGTACTTAAATTATGGTTGAATCCTCTTATTAACATAATGCTATTAGAAATTATTTAGTTGTGCTTGCTAAGTTTTTATAACAATAACTTGTTCTAGATTTCTTGGAGTTTTGGTGTTGTAGTAACATTACATTATTCTATTTACATCACCACTAGAACCTTATTCTTTCTCTTTCTTTAACAGTAGTTACTTTGCTACAGCCTGCTGACAGATTTTTTTGTCTTTTGCTTAATTCTTCAGATTTGACTGGGAAGAAATTGCAATTACAGTTAGTCAAATATGGAAAATACGTTTCTCCCCATCTTCTAACATGAGTGTTTGTTTGAAGTTTTGAACAAATTTGATCAGAATTCATTTGCACCTGCTTTGTGTTTGCTTCCCACAAATACTCCAGCAGATGAGTTACTGGTATTCAGGGAGCATGCCGGCAGCACGTTTTGAACAGATATTTCAGAATATTTGCAGAAAGAGAATTTTAACTTTGATTATCCATATAGGGCTAATAATAACACTTATTTTGTGGCAAGGAAGAGTCATAATTGATTTATATGCTTAACTGAGAGTGCTCACAAACAAACTTCAACTCAGCTGAAGAATTAATCACAGAACACGTTGAGAGATTTGTTTCGGTAACGAACTCAATTAGGAAGATTGCAGCGTTTCTCTGCATCTTGCTGCTGCTTTTCTTTGAGACGTCCATTGAACAAAAGACATATTAAGAATTATTTAATCACCTACATGATGTAAATTAAACAGGTTAACCCAACAGCTGAAATTACAACACCATTTTGCCTTGATTACTCTTTGTAATAATGTATTTGCATGCTGTATCCACAGGCTGTGGTCCATATAGGTGAGCATCTTGTGGCTGAGCACAGCATAACCAAAACAGGGTGACAAGCATCTTAGGAGAATTTGGACTCTATGAATCTTTCTCTCTGTTTTTCTCCACAGTGAATTTTATATTTATCAGTTTTTCTACTAGACTTCACTCATGAGTTGGGAGAGAAGGGAAATGGAAACCACAAGCAGTATTTCCTAGGTTTGAGCGCTTTGTGCAGTGCACAGCTGCAGTCCTTTGAAGGCCCCCGACTCACTTCTCCGCTCTTTCTGGCCTGCTGCAGGGCTTTCACGCTGCAGTCTCTTTAGGGATGGTAGACGTGTTCCCTTTGGGCTCTGGAAAGCTACGGAAACATCCCATGGGGTAGAAGATCTGCACGTGACGCCCAGCAAGGGACCGGAATTAACGTCATTCCTCTCTAGCTGTTACTGCAGTTCCCTTTTTAGCTCTGTGTAGTGTTATCTCAATGCTAATAAACGACAATCCTTCTCAATTAGCAAGTGAGAAAAATATGTAGACCTTGTGGCATCTGGCTCACAAGAGTAATTTTTCTTGCTAGTTATCTCAGCCGGGCTTTTCTCTCCCTCATCCGTGGTAGTCTGGAAACCAAAGTGCAGAGCAGTGTGTTATCTGTTTCTCTGTCTTCTCGTCTCATGGCTGCTGAGCAACCCTTGGTGTATTCATCACTGTAGTTTCCCTTTAGTATTATTTGTGATTCCCAGTTTGTGTGGGTTTGTTGAAATTTGCTGTTTTCAATGGATTTGGTTTGGTTTTCCAGTCTTTTAGTTGTTGATGCTGCCACCATTCACACGGAAATCAATATAATTTTTCTTTTTAACCAAAGTGTTTACTCCAAATGTAGCCCAGCAGGATTCTGGTCTTAACTGAAATTAACTGTCGTGCATAGGATTTATATATCTATTCACATTCTTCTGTCGCAGATGTTTGTCCTTTGGCTTGTTCCTTTTTCTCATTAATTTTTAATTATAGTTTGAAACACCTGTCAGTTTCCCCCCAGATCAAATAGTTAATTTCTTTCCCCTTCACCTACAGTGATTCCCCAAAACTGAATGCCATTTACTTCTGGTTGAAAGTGACCTTTATATTCAGCTGTTTTGGATAAGGGTTGTTACAAACATATATTTGGATGCTAGACTGTTTCTTACTCTTCTTGAATTATGAATCTGCATGTGCTATATTGAGTGTTGTTTCCAATGACTTCTGAAGACTAAAGACACAGAGCGTATGATGAGGATGGTGGAGCTCATTTTCATTGTTGATGCCCAAAAGTTTCTTTCTGGGGTCACCACTAAATTGTAGGTAGATAATTGAAAAATCAGAACAATACTAACAAAGGCAACCCTGACCAAAACCATGTGACAGGCCACGAGCAGCTCTTAAAGCACATGATTTCTTTATTTTCTAGCCAGCTTGTGGAAAGCAAATGCGTGGAAAGAAATGAATTCCCAAAGTGACATCTCTTACAAGCATGGAAGAAGACCGAAATTGGAGACTGCTGAAACTGCTACCAGCTTCAGCTTTCTGTCTGGCCAATGGGTACTACTACCACCTGAGATAAAGGCATTGCTGGACTGCAGTTTCCAGACTGTGTGCACTGGTTAACTTAAATACTGTGGGGTGCTGAGTGGGAAGTACAAGGCCAGGAGCCTGTGTCAGGAGACCAGAGCAAAGGACTGCAGCTGTGCGTCAGAGGATGTGCAGACAATGGTGAACTGTAGAATACACGAGGCGGGTAAATGGATAGGTTCCGTTTCTTAGAAGACCAGTGTGAAATGGGTTTGTATAACTCCTCTTTCTGTTTTCAGGCTTTTTTCTGCTGCACTGGTGCTTTCAGATGGAGTTCTGGGTAGCCTCTCCTTGCAAAGTCAGGAGAGAGTCGTGGAGAGAAACAGAGAGCATGTAGGAGATAGCACAACCACCTCTGCAGAGTAATTACAGTAGCTGTGTGACAGCTCATTGATAATGTAAGTGCAACTCTTGACAATAGTGTAAACTCCATGGACAAAAAGAGGATAATTTGACAGCCTTAAGAGGAAAGCTAATTCAAGGCTGATGGCAGAAAAAAGCTCTTTAATTCTTCAGTTCTCCAAGTTATTTGAGGAAATGTGTCACTTTGCTTCTTGGTTTAGATACTTTGCTGAATTGCTGTTGCTGATTTCCCTCATCATGTAAGCACAGCTATTCTAGCTAATTCTGTGCAGAATTACTTCATGGTGCTGCGAGGTGACTGTGGCTTCAGGGCTGATTCTAACGGTGGCACGTGTGGTTTAAATAATTTCTGCCTCCAGCTCCCAGCAGCTGGGTCTCCTCTTGCTCTTCAGTTACACTAGGATGAACTTCAACCTGATTATTCTCTAAACTAGCAATGTGAAATAAGCTGCATGTAACGGGAGAAGAACACACGTATAGTGGAGGTACTTGAGTCCTTTTGGGGGTGGGGCAAGGTGGGACTTGGAACATTCTGTAGTTTTGCTTTAGATGATGTTAAAATTTCAGAGGTTGGATTTAAGCGGGTTTTGTAATGGGTTTTGACATGTAATTGATGGATTTGTTGAGGTAATCAGAGCCTATGCCCACAATATTTAAGTCACAATTACAAGCCTTAAGATTGTTTCTTTTTATGTCACCTCATTTTTCCAAATTAACATCTTAATTGCATGAGCATTTGGAATTATGTCTGTTAACACCATTTGGATAGATATAATTATTTTGATAATGATGAAAGTTTTCTGCTTTTCTCATTCCTGCATTATGAGCCTTCTTATAAGATTTCCACAATCGCAAGTAACATTGTAAGTGTGAGTACAGGGGAATGATACAGAGAAGACGCAACTACCTCTTCTTCCAACAACAGGATAACAGCTATCAATGATCCCCTCCTTGAAATAAGAAATTTAATATGCCTCTTCACAAGTAAGAATACCAGAAAAATCAATAATACATGTTTTTTACTAGTCAGACTGTCCTAGTATCCTTTAAACTAGGGAAAACAAGGAAAATGTTTTAATTATTTTGAATTCTCTTTGCACAGAAAAAGAACTGTGGAGAAAAACGTGGTGTTTCTCTGACAATAGGTTTTCTCTAGCATACAGAGCGGTAAAAAATAATTTAATTGTATAATACTGTCTCAGAAATATATCTTCTGCATTTTCTCCCAAGCAGGGAGGGATGTGACTTTTTTAAAAAAATAAAAAATTGGAATTTGTGTCATGCTCTAAATGCAGAGAGAATTCAGATTGAGTCAGTTTCTTGTAGAAGCTATTTATCTCACATTTTTCTGTAGAAAATCCTCAGTCATCAGAAAGCAGAGAATGCCTCACTTCTTGTACTTGTAAGTTGCTGTGGGTGTGATCATTAGTTTTTTTCTCATGTTTTTAATGTAAATGGAAACCTAATTTTTGTTTCAAATTTCTCTCAGGTGTTCTTTTGGTTGTCTTTTATTTGTGAGTTTTTATGGTGGTCACTGGCACATCAGAAGCAGAGTTTTCCTATATGACCGTGTAGGAAGGTCTGGAGTCTCAGAGGAAAGAAACTAAATTTCAGGGGCGAAGTATTTGGATCTTAATTAAATCACAATGCAGAAGGCTACTAACTATGCTGTGTAGGTTTGAGTCTGAATCAGACACTCCAACTGAACTTAGAATTGGAATACAGGCTTTTTTCTTTTGATTTTGGACTTATTTGAGTGGAAAAATGGACTACTTGGTTTCTTCACATTTGATTTAAGATATTTGCATCTCTATTATTTTCAAATGGGGAACACAGACTTCACAAACTAAGGCTAAAGATAATAATTGATTGCCTTGGATAACCTTTTTAGCTTTATTGGATCTCCTGCTAGCTGCTTGTTTGCTTTGATTGTGTCATATCTGTCAGGGTCCTTTACAGTTCTTTGGAAGATCTAACACTATTGTATGAGCATCTATTATAATAATTTGTCTCCTGACTGTGGCTATAATCGCTCTAAATTGTGCCACAACGGCCAGAGGGACAGTGGGTTTACAAAAATAAATACTATGTACCATTTTCTGTTGCTCATACAAAATCCTTGCTGCTTTTCCTTTGCTCCTGATTAGTTACATTGTATTTAACCCTCAGAAGTTCAGAGGTTGCCACAGAATGGAGAAGTTCTTTCTCTGGCCCTTGGATGGAGCTATTCTGAAAGTACTTTTCCATTCAATGTACAATGTGTCAAAGAGCAAAACCAATGGTACTGGAGACAATACTGGAATTCAGAGTTTGTGTATGCAGAATTGCCAGTTTGGATACATGAGATTCACTTATGACTATTTAACATGAAGATTTAAAAAGGCTGTGGGGCTATATCATTGGCAAGAAATAGTTTTAAATTGTTTCATTTACTATTAAGATGCAGAAAATACCAAAGATGTTACTGAATGACAGGTTGTTATTGTTACTTGTCTGATAAAGACTTTGCTTCAGATTGGGATTTTAAGATACGTCTGAGAAGGCTTAGGTTTGCTATTTCGCCCACTGTACCAACATGTTATACAGCAAAAATAGATTTTTCTTGATGTAGTTTTTTAGGGGAAAGAACATAAGCAATAAAACTGTTGAAATGTCAAAAAAGTCACTGTTCCAGAATACCTACAGTGGCAAAAGTTGCCACATTTTACAAATTGTGATTACTCCCGACAGTCATTTTAGAGTAATAATATACTGAAATTTAGTTTTAAATATGTTTTTTTTTTTAAGTCATTTTGAAATAGTAACTATAAAAAGTTGCCACATTTTACAAATTGTGATTACTCCCAACAGTCATTTTAGAGTAATAATATACTGAAAATTTAGTTTTAAATATGTTTTTTTTAAAGTCATTTTGAAATTGTAACTATAGGGAAGGAAATTTCTTACTAATCTTATACAGGAATGTGTAAATCTGTAAATTTTTGTTTATAGGAAAACTTAGGAGTTCTGACTGATGTGTTAGCACAATGACATTGTTACAGGAGCAAAAGAAATCCAAAAGACCTTTGAGAATCAATCCAGTTTTTTCTAAATTGGAACTCGAAAGGCATTGGAAATATTTGAATTGTCAACATTCAATAACTGACTTTTCTCTAGAATGTGTCCAAATGATCTAATCCATTTAATTAAAGACTATATTAATAATTACACTTGGAAAGTTGATTGATTACAGAAAACAATCCCAGTAGGTTTGAATATGCTCAGGTTAATTGAAGAGCTAAGCTTACGAAGGAAAGGTTTGCAGAAGGCTGTTTGCAGACACTTTTCTCCTTTCTGGTGAGAAGAATCTGTCACTTTTTAATGTCTTTTATAGCACAAGTTCAAAACTTGACAGCAATAACCTTCAAACTGTGTCTACATGAATCATACATTATGACTTCAATGAAAGACAATCTAGTGTGAGATTCTTTTGGTCACGTTTCAAAGATTTATTCAAACTATACGGGGTTTTCTAAGAATGAAGGATAAAAGATGGTTTGGTTTTGTTGGTTTTTTTTCTTTTTTACCCATACCTTGGTTCAATAAAGCCTGCAGGCTTAGGGATGTCATTGTAAGGCTGTGACTGGACCTCTGCACATAAATGAAATCTTAAAATATGTCTTTACAACAGGTATATTTTTATGTACTGTGCTAAAGAATGACTTCAGAGAGGTAATTAAAGAGAAGTATTTTCCATGAATTAGTGAAGTCTCCTGCTCAAAACTCGCAGGAGACTCATGCCTGGGATTTCTTTTTTGTTTCAGTAGTGCATCCCCAAAAGTTACAGAATAAATATGGTGGAAGAATACATTTAAAAGCTATATGATGGGCATTTTGTTCATAAGCTTCTTAATGAAGATATTTATCTTTCCATTAATTAAGACATATCAGCAGTTTTCTAAAAAGTTCTGCAAGAGATTAAGGTGGCTAACAATGTCTGTCACATCTCCTGCAACATGTCATCAGCGTGATGTATCTAAACTAACATTTCTTAAATCAGCATTACTGATTTTACTTTTACAAAGTAAAAGGATTTTTCAAATCACACTTTTTTTGTTCACGTGTAAGAGGAATTGAGGGCAATGCTTATTGTCATGAATAAGAAAGTATTCTTAGAATCTAAGCTGCCAGAATCTCCAAAGCACACACTGTAAACATTTCACTTCTACAGTGACAGCTAAGTGAAGATGCCTTGCTCATTATCCATAAAGAATATGTGGCACAGATGAGCTCAGAATGTAAATCTGTAAGGAACTGGAGGGAATATAATTCATTTTTCATGCAGAAATGTGTTGTTTTTTTCAGGCTGAAAGATTCAGAGAAAATTAATTAGTGGAAATCTAGCAAATATGTTGTGTTGGTAATGCTGTAAAAATACTCTTCAGTACCAAAGAAGATAAGAAAGACTAGAATCATTGAGGTTAAATGGAAAATGGGAGGAACCTATAGGTCCTCAATAATAGCTGTTCATTATAGGATTTTTAAATAAATGTCAGAAATTAGAAATGTAAAAGAATGATATGTATTTTACTGAAATGGGATATGAAATGCACAGTGTTAAACTTCACTAGAGCTTCTGAAAATTTGTTAGTGCTTTTTAATTTGTTTTTTAAAGAAAAAAGGTTACATTCAGTGCATCTTTGTGAGCCTTGTCACAGTTACATATCTGTGTGCACTTACCCAAACCACAGTCATTTCAGTGACATATTTAATTTTCTTGAAAGGTGAGGGATTTACAGTGGTGCAGAGAGAAGCCCGTTTGTTTACTAGGAGGGGAGTTCAGACAGCCATGACTTAAGTTTTGCAGAACAATAAGAGGCTGGTTGGTATTTCTGGAGTCATATCCATTATTTACATGGCTAGGCTGCGAGGATGTTTGCAGCAATGTCACACTAACCTCCATGAATTCTTGATTGAGAAATAAAAAATTAACAATATGGAGTGAAGGGAACACTAGTATATAGAGACGAGTCAGTTTAAAACAATCACAGTGTAAGAAGTCTATCAGGAACACAAATACACACGCACAAAAATCCCAGAGTACCATTTACTGTTGCAGGATTTCCACAAAAGACTAATTCCATGCAACCCCCTGCCCTTCACGTCTACCCACACAACTAAGACTTGAGAGTAGCTCACTGTTTGCGTGGATTTCTAGATTTGCTAAATTGTCTAAACTTCCATCAGCCGTGGCAATGAGATTCAAATTAACAGTTGAGCTACAATTGACCTCTGCAAGGTAATGTCAGTTTGCCTTTCAGAGAAAGACCCGCCAGTCAGCCCGAGCAGTCGCTCTGCTCCTGTGCCGCCCCTCACCCTCTTAGCGAGGGGTCCCTTTACCTCTGCCTGACTCTGGGGGGTACTGGGGTGCCTGAGGAAATAAACAGAAATGGGCATCCTCAGCACTGTAGGGATAATGAGGAGCCTAGAATCAGTGAAATCAAGTCACAAGTGACAGCATTATTTTATTAGACTGTGGAATAATGATGATGATTGTTCAGAACTAAAGTACAAACAGCACTCTCATATAGTTTGTTTCACAGTAACAGGTAAGGTACAAACTGCCTGTGACGCCAAGACTTGTACCAATCATTGCCACAATTTTATAAACTGCTTCCTTTAGTCTGGTGACCTTTGATACAGGTTTTGCTTTAAATTTTTTCTTTAATCCTGAAACAGCACCTGATAACTTGGACATTGTTTGAACCAGTCACCTTCCTTATAATTAAATGAATATCGGAGGAAAAAATTGAGTTGGCAGTATGTATGCACACAAGTTATGTAAAATGTAGCTTTCCAGGGACAAAAGAACACCATGCTTTCCACATGAGTTCACACTTGTGTTCTTGTGTGTGGTCCTGGATCTAGTCTGGCTGTAGTTTGGTGCATTGGTTGGTTCAGCGACACTATTGTTTTCTTTTTATTTTGAAATGGTAACTTACTACTAAAATTTCTTTTAAGTGAAACTGAATTTACATTTGTTTTGTGTTGATGTCACTTCTCTCTACAGAATCTGTTTTTGGGTTTTTTGGTTTTGGTTGTTTTGGTTTTTTTTTTTTCTGAGTTATCGTCTTGACCTGATGGAGCCCTCTAATGTTCCCTTGGTCTAAACAGATGTAGGGCCCTGATTCCAGGTTCACGTACAGGCAGGAGAGCTTTCATCTGCTTTGAAAGAGTCATACCTGGATTGAGATCAGCATACAGGTCAAGCAGAGTTGGCTAAACAAGAAAGTGAAGAGTCTTCATTTGTTTGCTAGAATTTTGTTTATACAGGAATATAGGTACTTTGCAAAAAAACAGAAATGGAAACTGAGGTGCAAGGAGGTTGCCTTTGGTACTAGTACTTCTACATGAACCTCATTTTTTTTTTTTTTTCCTTTGTCAAAATGTAAACATGATTATCTGGAGATGCTATTCCGTTTTCTCTTGATAAAACAGAACTGGAGGCAGTTGAACACTGCTTTTCCAATCTGCAAGGGCTTTTCAACAAGGCCCGACTTTAGTATTCGATCCCCTGTGAAGGATTGGAGGTTCTGATCAAGTGTGTTTAAAAGAGGTGCATTGTAGTTTAAAAGCTTTCATATGGATTTCTTAATTTTTTTAATCATTCACTGTACATAAATCCTGGAGCAGAGAGCTTAAAGAAAAGCTGATTTGTTCTTGAATTTCTTTTGTACACAGGAAGGATTCCCTGGACAAAGCAGTTTCTGCAGGACGCTTGAGGGACACCACTTGTTCCTGGATTCTGTAACATTGTTTAGATTTAAATTCTGGAATGTACAGAATATGATGTAGCCTGCTTTTTAACTGTACCTTTAAAGTCAGAGGAGCATCTCATGAGGAGAAGAATAGGTGTTACCTATTGACAGTTTCTGCTTCTCAATGAAGGCTTTCAGTAGTGTCCGTGTTTAAAGTATTTTACATAATTCATTGCATTGTTTTCTTACTGCCCTAGGAAATTGCTGTGCTCTTTCACTCCAAGGATGAAGACTCTTTTAATATTCATAAATTTTCAGAATTCTAATAACTCTGTTGTGTCGGTCAGCTCTGGATAATGGCCAGAAGAGGCTGTGTAGTTAGCTCATATACCACCACTGATAGTATAACTGCACTGAGGGAGCATTAATGGGTGAAATTTCAAATCTATTGACTGTTCACAGAAAAGAAAGCTCACCAGTATTAAAACTACAGCCAAGAGACAGGTATAAACCTACTAAAGATGAGAAATCCAGAGTAAAGGATTTTAAATAGCTATATATAGGTTTTTCAGACAGTGAGCAATACAGCTCTTTTATTTTGTATGCCTGTCGGTATTGAATAAAGCACAGCTGTAGCTTAGGAACAGATGAGAATTTCTCTTAGGAAATTCTTATGCTAAGAGCTCTTTACAGCCCTGTCACAGTTTAAATGGACTTTTCAAGCTGTGCTGATGTTAAGTCCCCTGTTTGGGGCCAGAATGATGGAAGAATTGATATCCATTTCCCAGCTGCAAGGACTGTCTTTTTTGTCAGAGGTTAGGTATTTAAAAATATGATTAAAAATTCTGAATTTTCTGACAGATGGAACTTGTGTTCTCTGTAACTAACTCTTAGGGTACTGAGGCCTTTTATGTAATTTATTTTCTAGTAATACTGCAAAAAACCCCCATTAAAATTAGTTGAAATAAACTACTTTAAGTAGTTAAAGCTTAACCAATACTGACCAAAGATCTTGAACTTCCCTGTGAAGTAAAGGGCCTGTGTATTGCTGTGAAGCACCTCTCTGCTTTCACCATGCTGGTCTATCCCCAACCCTTTTTTTAATGCACTGTCAAACGTGTTATTGCTATAAGATTATTGAGAAGCAAATGTCTATTTCAGTTTAGCACTCATGTCTTTCCTTTAGGCCATCCACATTTTTACCACAGAAGTCCATAATGTCGGATGTAAAATGCAGTTGCCCTCTAGAGAGAGCCACGATCAGGCCTGCCAGGTGAGATGTCCTCTGCGTGAACGAACCCCCGTTCTCCCCACAACAGCTGAGGAGAGAAGTCATCTTTTGTAGCATATCCCAGAGACCACCAGGACCAGGTTCCAGTGGACTAGATGGGAAATGCCGCCTTGCTGAGAACATCCTGGTAACTGGCTGTGTACCGGTAAATGGGAAGATCAGGGACCTCAGCAGTTCTGGGACTGCCGTGGTGTGACACAAGGTCTAGAGAGGAGGAAAGAAATTTGGTTTAAAGACCCGAACAAAGACAAAATATCTTATATTTTATCTTTGTATATCATCCTATGCCAGTCCTCCTTTCTAGTCAGCAAGCTACTGTGGTCTCTACTAACTGTAGTCTTTGGAAGTATTTATATCTTGCACCTATACAGAGGTTATCACAATAATCTCATGCCAGTTTGACCAAGCTATGGATAACCACACCGCCTTTGAATCCTCCCAGCAAAAAGATGGAAAAATACTTGATTACTTCTACCTCTGTGTAACGGAGCAACATGAACCGGAGATGTACTCAAGCTGTGAATGTCAGAATAAATAGGCATCTTACAAATGGCACTGAAAATGGTCTATACTGCTGAGAGGAAAAAAGATTTGGTTTCTTAGTGTTCTGCTAGCTTTGAGTTGATTTAAAAAAAAAATGAGTGGCGTGTTTTGATGAAGGTGGTACAGAGTGATGGCTTTTGAAAATGCAGTAGCTCTTGTTTGCGTTTTAGGCTGAATTTATTAGACTGTTTTATTTGTTTGGCTGTTTTTACCTCACCTCATACAATGACAACCACGAGTCTCTCCAGTTTAGCGCAGCCTGGGAAGGTGGCACTAATATGTTAACATCTGTTCATTACAGCGAAGGTGCGGCGACCTTGGTGTATCATCATTAATTTCCCCAAAACAAACCATCCAGAACTATTGCTAGTAGAAACAATTTGAAGAACATCAGCATATAGTCAAACTTATTTAGTGTTTGACATTGACAGAAGGGTTGTTGCTTTTCTGACCGGAACCCATCGTGGGCGCAGAGGCAGGGCCCTGGCGTTGGCGGGGCTGCGGCAGCGCTCGGCACGCTGGGGACACCCCGGCTCACCCTGGGAACCAGCGTTCAGGCTTCAGGAAACCTTGGCTGACTTCACAGGCTTCCTTTTTAATCAGAATACATGTGAGCGCTGACAAAGAGCTTTGTCTTAATTTCTGTGCCTTGCAGCCTCGGAGCACAGCCGTATAAATTATGTAGGAGGCTGCACGTCCCCCTGGAATAGGGGCGTTTGTGTGTGCACCGGGCCGGTTCCTCAGCCCGTGGCAATCGGGAGGGCTGAGCTGGCTGCAGCCGCGCTGGCATCTGTCAGCTGAGGATCTGGCCCAAGAACTTCGTGCTGCTCCCTGCTGTTGCCCCTCAGCATGACAGACATCTATCACACGGTCCGCTTGAAGCTGTGAGCTGGCCGGGGCGCGGAAGCTGTGTCCACAGAGCAGTGTACCTCGGAGGGGCCTCTGAGG